>NC_062966.1:2918844-2974306 GCF_023119035.1 Salvia hispanica | reverse complement strand
GTAAGGTTACTTTCCCCCCTTTAAGGAAAGGAAATCTAGCAATGCTTTCAAAAGAAAAGAAGAATTTCGCAACCTGATGGCTTGGCTACCTATCGTGAAAGGTTGCAATGTCAGTCCGCATATTTCTAAGCCTTCACAAATAAGATGACATTGGTGTAGTATAGCATTGAACGGATCTAACAAAGAAGACGTGTCTTTATGCTATCTACTGAAAGACTAGGTCTTGATAAAATACTATTTCTTAATCTACATATGTTAGCATTGAGCATATGGTATTATTATGCACTACTTTGACTTATCAAATTGTGCGGGTTTTTCAACCCAATAATCCCTGATATATTGGTAGTAGTGATTAATATCTAGCGGTGCTAGGATTGCTATTATTTTGAAACGTGCGCGAGGTGAGTCTCGTTTGATAATGTCCTCAAGAGGAGCTCGAACAAAGTTTTATTATTCGAAAACGCCAGCTTGGAGTTTTATTACTCTATGAATAATAAATAAGTGTTTCTTGCTAAGTCCACTCTTGGAATTAATAAGATATTAATTAATTAAGTCCTAAAAGGAGACATTAATTAATTAATGGACATTTATATCTTAAGCGCGGAAATAAATTATATAAATAACGGAAACCCGGATTACTTGTAATTTCAATTTGGATGGGGAGAGTTCAATATTACTTCGTAGTGGCTGCTCGTAATATTCCAATATAAGCTTGTATTAAATTGTGGGTTCAATTTAATTAGTAAAAGCTAATTGGGCGAGCCCATATCCAAAACCTACCATAGATCACCTGCTCTTGGCCCAAAAGGAACTTAATATAAATAGGAGAATAAAGGAGACAGTAAATCATTATTATCATTACTCATAATTTTCGTTCCCCTCTACCTAGAGGAGTTCGAATCTTCCTAATTGGAGAAGGATTTCTTCGTCTTCTTTATTCGAGTCCTAGTATTTTGATAAGATCAGCACACCCCGATATCGAGATACAGTTCGGGAACCGAGAGAAGATCCGTGGTCTAGTATTGAAGATCATCACGTGAGAAGGCGCGAGCAATCGCGATTCTTTGAGAATCAAATCGGTAACTCTAAACCATAGAATTCATGTTTTAGGATTTATTTTCTTTGAGCATGAATTATTTGCGTTGTAGCATGCAATTATTTGTTTAACATGTGAATTGATTAATCGCATAATCGGTCAAATAGATCCTACGTCCATTTATTTGTTTTGTACAAGTCTTCCCATGCAAGAGGCACCAAACCCTCAGGTTCACTCAACGTTGTTGGTTACCTCCACGGCGTAAAACGGAGAACAAAATGTATTCGATAGTGTTTTCGATTATGGCTACGATTGGATCTCGCGATCACGATATGTGCCCTACTCCCATATAAATAGGCACACATAAAATCCTATTCCAATCAGGAAACATAATCCTATTCCAATTAGGAAACATAGTCCTATACGATTCAAGGCATACTAACGTTACCTATGAGGAAATCAAGGTGCGCTCTTTAATATCAACATCGATAAAGCTCCGGGCGGAAGGGTACACGCGGCCTTTTATAGAAAAATTGGGCCTTTATTGGAGGGGATGTCGTTGATGTGGTTAAGAAAATTCTTCTCTTCAGCCGTCTCTCAAGAGCATTAACTCCACAAAACTCGCGATCCCTAAGACTAACAACAACCTACGAGTGGGAGACTTTCAGCCGATTTCATGTTGCAACGTGATCTACAAAATCATCGAAGCCTTTGTTAGCGGAAGAAGCATAATGGATAACATCTATCTCGCAGAAGAAATTATGAGAGGCTACACTCACAAGAGAGGCTTATGATTCTCGTGAATTGGGGCTTTCTTAAGGATGTTCTCCACGGCCTCAACTTTCATTCGGGTTTTTTTAATTAGATCATGGAATGTGTTACGTCCCCTCATACACCATAACTATTAACGGTAGCCACCATGGGTATTTCAAAGGTAAAAGGGTTTTGCCAAGGTGACCCTATGTCCCCTCCTTGTTCAATCTTTGTATGGATTATTTATCGTGTTTGCTATCCGCCCGCACTTAAAATTCAACTTCCATAGAAAGTGTAAAAAGGCGGGTATCTCTCACCTTGTCTTTGCGGATGATCTTATGCTCTTTGGCGAGATGGGATATGGGCTCTGCGCGAATCTGTGTCGCAAGTGGTGGCTCTTCTCGCCTTTCTGCGGCTTAGAAGTCAGTCGAAGGGACATTACGAGTGCGAAAAGAGGATCTACTCCAGCTGTTTGGGTTCCCGGAGGACTTTTCTCATAAAATACTTGGGCATCCCGCTTGCTTCTAAGAGAGATTGGTCGTCGGATGCAGGCTCTCTTATTGATAAATTGACCTCGCTCGTCAACAAATGACCAGGTAAGACTTTGTCGCTGGAAAAAGTTTGGAACTCATCTGATCTGGTACACGGGGTGTTGAATCTTGTGGATCCAAGCATTTCCAATCCGGGGTACTGTTCTTAATCGCCTCATCGCCATAGCTCGGACCTTCTTGTGGGGAAAGAAATACTCTCATGTGGCATGGAAAGATGTCTATAAGACAAAGCAAGAAGGTGTACTTGGGCTGCTTGAGACCTAAAGACTTGGAACGTGGCCTTGCGTACAAAAGATCTATGGAATATACACATAAAGAAGAATGACTCAACCTTAATCAAAAAGCTTCTTTCGATCGAGAGATCAGATGTTAGAGACTTGCTCGAGACAGGAGATCGTTGCCAAGTGGACTTCTTGGTTCGATGTAAAAGGAGTGCACAATGCTTATAGTATTTCGGATCCGAAGGTGATAGAAATTTAATTTGGGCATCTATGTGTGGAAGAATGTGGTTCCCTAAGTATTCCTTCATCACGTGGCTGGAAATAAGGGGTGACTAGCTACATGGGACAGATTATGCTTCATGGATATCGATAGAACTTGTCGGCTTTGCCGCGACGGGAGAGACAGCAGCTCCTCTTTTTCCACGTGCGAAACTTGGGCAGTTTGGGAGGAAAATTATGCCGTGGCTCGGTGTTACAAGACGGTCTACTACCATCAAGAGTGCCATCAAATGGGCCAAAAGGAATAGCCAAAGGGTTCAACAATTGTTCGGAACTGACACGGCCGTATTGCCTCATGGTTCGGTTGCTCTAATGCAGCCGGGGGCGAAATGCGGTAATCTTCGACGGAAAGGCATGGGATGTGACTCGGGTGATTTTCGGATCAAGGAAGCCACACTCTGCTTTACTCGTTCAATAATGAGTAAGTTGTGCAACACCTCCCGAATGATGTGCTTGAAGACTTTGATTTTAGAAGGCACGACTTGGATTTTCAAAGCGCACCATGGGTTACTCGTCGAGAGTCTTCTATTCCCCGTGGAGGTTTATCCACGGTTTTTCCCCCAAGGGGGTTTTGATGAGGCCCGCCACATTGGTTTCGCCCGCCCGGCCGGGGGCGAAACCCGAGGCAAGGTCGTCCACTTCGCCGGGCGATCCGCGATGAATCTTTCTCAAATCTTTAGCTCCCGCCTGTTTTGGGCCTCGTGCGCAGTTGGGGGTGATAGCCGGTTGAGAAATTCAATTTGAGATGCCACTCAATCGCATCGACTCTTCCCAAGCGTCATTTAAAAACGCGAATCTCGATCCGAAACCAACTTCTTAGGAAAACCATGATGACGCTGCGATGTTGACGGAACGGCTGCGCCACCATCAAGCGCATCAAATCGGCACGGTAGAGGGGGCGAAATGAGCGTATTTAGATAACTTTATCAGCCACCACCATTATCGTCGTATACCCCTCGACGTAGGCTGAGCCCAGAGTGATGAAATCCATAGAAACCTCGTCTATACTGCGTCGAGGCCGTATGATGCCCGGCGAAGCCGGCGGGACTACGTGGAATGGTGGTGGTTTGGCATGTCACACATGCCTCAACGTTTCTGGAAACCTCCTTCCGCATATTCAGCAGGTAAAGCCTCCTGCAATCCTCGAAAGCGTCGTTCGTACCGGGTGGCCCGCGAAGGAGAACGGTGGTACTCCGTCATGATCGAGGCGTTCTTGCCGGCGTGCGTGCACTCACATAAATCCGCCGGTTGTAGTACACCAGCCCATCGATCAACGATAAATGCGGTGGGGCTGTCCATTCTTTAATTGTCGTTGTTATCTCCCTGCGTCTCTAAGAAGAGATAGAATCGCGACGAAAAGTTTAACGGAGATGGGGGATCGGGTGGGCCCGCCGCCGTCGAGGAAGTCTTGCCTTGATCACGTGCGGCGCGGCTTCATCGATCTAACTCTCGAATGCGCGGTCGGGTTCGGCGGTCTTTGCTTCCTCACGCCGGGATAGGGCGTCGCCCCTTTGACATTGGCGCCCATGCTTATACTCGATGGTGAATTTGTAATCCATGAGCTTGCGAACGTATAATTGTTGGTGAGGAGTTTGGACCACCTACAATAACTGCTGCGCCGATGCGTATAGTTCCTTGTGACAAGTTGAAGCCACCTGGCGACCGCAGCTAGAGCACCCTGCTGGCAACGATTGGTGGTTTGCCAACCTTGCGCCGATGCCCACATCGACGTGTCGGTCTCAATACAAAAAGGTTTCTCAAAAGTCGGGCAAGCGAAGCCTTTGGGGCGGTGTCATAGCACACTTGAGATTGGTGAAACTAGCATCCTCCTCAGGAACCGAGCGAACACATCTTTCTTTAATAAATCGGTCAACGGGAAGCAACCACCGCATATTTGGCTATAAAACAGCGGTAATACCTGTTAACCAGAAAACCTCTCAACTATTTTACATTCTTCGGCATGACCATTGTCATAGATTGATCTTTGTCGGATCCGCCTTGAGTATTATATCACCTATTAAATGGCCCAATACTCGATCGTAGGGCCTGCTTTGAGAAAGCATTTCGATAATTTAACAAAGAAGTGGTGCTCGCAGTACAGCTAAGACCGAATCCAGTGCTGCTGTGGAGCTCCTCCGACGGACTGTAGACCAATATATCATCAAAGAAAACAATGACAAATTTCGGTAACAACGGCTGGAAAATTATGTTCATCGTCGCTGAAAAATTGACGGGTGCATTCGTCGAAACCGAACGGCATCACCGAAGCTTCAAAATGGCAGTCATGTGTCTATGAAAAATTTGTCTTGTAAATATCGGTCGTGCATCGGATCGATGATAGCTGACGCAAATCCAACTTAGTGAAGACTGCTTCCGAGTTCATCAAAGAGTTAGCACGTCGTCGGTATGGGAAAATGATCAGGCAACGGCCCAGTTTGCGTGTAAGCGCGGTAGTCGATGCGAAAAAAGCACGACGTCTTTCTTGGGATCAATAAAATTGGCGAAGAGAACGAGGCTGCCTTTGCCGTTGAATGATACCTTGTACCAACATTTCGCGGACACGGCACTCGATCTCATTTTTCTAAAATAAGGATAGCGATATGGGCGCATAGTCCTTAGACGGGATTCTGGGAGCTGATGGACACGATGATCAAGAGCGCTCGTTGCGGCGCGAGGCCTTGGGAGAAGGCCAAATATGTCTCGGAACCTCTCTAGGGCGCTGGCTGCTTTCGGTAAGTTCGACGGAAACTCCTCGGCTGCGAGTTGTCATCGTGTCCGATCCTCAACTCACAGTAACAATATTTCATAACATTAAAGCCCTCCCAAATTCGCCGACGATACTTGAAGTCGGCGAAAGTTAACTTAGACGGTGGAGGAATGATACCCCTCAACACTATCGGTTGCTCCCCTGTGTGGGTCGACGTTTTCTGAAGTCCCTTTGTAACATTCCCACAAATGGTCCGAGGCGATCCGTCGAAACAATGTGCGAGTCCCAGTGAGGATGACAGAAAATGTGAAGGTCACGAGGAAAATCCTTCCACTGAATTTTGAGCTGCGTTTGTTACGACACATGTGGCGGAGGAGTGCCTCGCCATTCCCAACGGCTTGACTCGAAAGGGGCGGATGAGGGGCCGGTGTTAAGTGTAGCTCTTTCTACTTGATTGTCGGATATGAGAAGTCTCTTATCCTTTACCGGTATCGATGAGGATGGAAACTTCTTTTTGTTGCTTAGTAGACCCACAACCTTAGCGTACGTGAGCGGTGGCCGCTGCATCATATTATAGTGGACCATATCCCGAGTTGTGGTCTCATCCGGACGGACTTCCTCCAAGGCTCCCGCTTCGAACTCCTCATCGTCGTCGAGCGTAACGAGTAATCTATGTGCGCAAACATGGCCAATCCACCCGTTTCTCAGGGCAATGCCAACGAGAGGCCCGGGCGTGAATGTTGCCTTCTCGGCCACACGACACCGGTATGGGTGTTGTCGTTGTTGACCAGCGGGCTTGGCTTGTTGTGGATGTCAAGCTTGATGCGGCTGCGGTCTAGAGGCGACGGATGGGTCGTGTTTGATCCCGAAATCCTTTGCCCTCTCGGTTACGCCTTCAATGAGTAGGTGTATTACTATTTGGTTGCGGTAGGGTTGCTCGATCGCTTGTATATTTGCAAACTCCAAGCCTTAGATTTCCATAGGCGTTTGCGAGGGAAGCGAATTCGATGAAGGCTGTAAGCGCTCTGCATAACCGGCAAGCGCCACAAAGAGTGTGAATAACTCGACTCACAAGTTCCACTTAACACGGTTTAGGTATTTCTCAAAAGTATCATGGTATTCTAGGGCCGAGTCCCTAATTGAGTCAATTTGGCGTCGGTCCATAATAATTCTTGAAACTCTTCGATCGAAATCGGTGGCGCACATTTCTCCGAGCTTCCGGACGAGGTCACAAAATCATTATTAGCAAAGTAATTAAAGATCCATTCATGAGCTCTTAGGATGAGCAACATGACCGCATAATGTAGACGTTGAGCTTGAGGGCATCATCACGTGATCGAAATATTCTTTGAACCCTCGCTTTAATTTGTAGCGTCGATCCATCGAGGCGAGGCGGGTGCATATTCACTCTGCGGTTTTTCAAACCCCTTAAAATTAGCTTGAAATCGTTGGGAGGGTCCCAACACGAGTGGGCGTTCAAATGGCTGATCGTACCCTCCGGCTTGGTACCAAGCTGGCGATTCCCACGAGATTCCCATCAGCGGCGCGGCCTGTTATGCGAAGCCTCGTTCACGTTGGGAAATCTCGGTTCCCCAAATTAGGGTTCGGACATGAAATACTTATCTCGTCTTTTCCCAAAAGTCAACGTCGTGTTCCAGGATGAGTTCTCCATCATTGATCGAAGCCCTAGATCAATTCTCGAAATTCAATCCGTGCAAATCCCTCGAACTTCAAATTTATCGAATCTATCCAATAACTTATCCGAACTTTGTGACCAACGGGGTCATCGTGATGAGTCTCCTTCGTGAATCTACCTTCCTTAATAGATTTATCATCCACTTGTGGGCGTGGAAAACCCATGAACTACATGACGGGGCGGTATTGTCGTCGCATTTCATTTGGAATAGTGTCGGGTCATGGGGTGTCCCCGTTCCTTTTCCGTTGTTGTTAATGCGCTTCACGAGTACACCGTGAAAGCACCGGATGTTAAAGGTTTGAATTCCTTAACGGAGACGGCGCGTCGCTCGGCGGCCTCGAAAGGGATTCGACGCCTTAACATTATATTTGGTATGCGAAAAGCATGTTTCGAGCAAGTTTCGCTTGAATAGAGTCTTGCTTGTATCACATTAAAACTCTATAATCCACTTTTTAACCGATTCAGTATTCGAGCAATTTCGCACGAATAAAATCAGTATATTATTACTTTGTGTTTGCTTGTGCATTTATAAGATGTTTTATAAACATTTAAATGTATAGAAGCAAACAAAGTCTAAGTCTTTTGTAGTAGACTGGTTGTGGGCGACGTTCATTTTAAGGTAACACGGTCAGTTCTATGCAATGCTTTGCAAAAGAGAAAGAAGATTTTCACAACCTAGATAGGCTTTGGCTACATGGTGAAGGTTGCAATGTCGGTCGATTATTTCTAAGCCTTTTACGAAATAAGATGACGTTGGTGTAATATAACTTGAATAGATCTAACAGCAAGACGTGTCTTTATGCTATCTTGAAAGACTAGGTCTTGATAAAATACTATTTCTTAATCTACATACGTTAGCATTGAGCATACGGTATTGATTATGCACTACTTTGACTTATCAAATGGTGCGGGTTTTTAACAATAATCCGATATATTGGGTAGTGGTGTTTATATCTGCGGTCTAGGATTGATATTTGTTAAAGCGTGCAAAAGGGGAGTCTCGTTTGATAATGTCCTCAAGAAGAGCTCGAACAAGGTTTTTTTAACAAAAAGGTGGTTGAATTTTTAATGGGCTCATGAAAAATTTGTGTTTCTTGCTAAGCCCCTCTTGGATTAATAAGATGTTAATTAATTAAGTCCATGGCGAGACATTAATTGATTAATGGACATTTATATTTTAAAGCGCGGGAAATAAATAATAAACAAAGGGGAAAACCCCTTTTGATTACTTGAAATTTTCGGATTTGGATGGGGAGAGTTCAATATTACTTCGTAGTGGCTGCTCTTAATATTCCAATTAAAGTTTGTATTAAATTGTGGGTTAATTTAATTAGTAAAAACAAATTGGGGGAGCCCTTTATCCAAAATCTTCCATGATCCATTCGTCCCAAAAAAGGAACTTAATATAAATAGGAGAATAAATGAGACATAAATCACTTTTTTTCCCATTGAAAAATAGCGTCTCTCTTTCTTTTTTTAGTAGGGGGCGATTTTTCTTGTTTTTTCTCCCCCGTGAGATTTTCAGCTCCCCCCCTTTGGGGAAATTTTTTTTGTCTTCTTTATTGGGAGCCCTAGTATTTTGAAAAAGATCAGCCCACCCTGATATCGGGGATACGGTTCGGGAAACCCGGAGAGAAGATTTGTGGTCTAATATTGAAAAATCATCACGTGGAAAAGGGCACAAAGCAACCCGACGATTCTTTGGAGAATCAAAATCGGTAACCCTACCCCGAAGAAATCATGTTTAGGATTTATTTTTTTCTAAGCATGAATTATTTGCGTTCAAACATGCAATTATCTGTTTAACATGTGAATTGTTTAAATCAATTCACATTTTAAAACAATAATTGCAAAAGCCGTCCCTTGATCTCCCCCCCGCCCCATGGTTTTTTAACTTGACCGGCGGACGCACTTTCCCCGCTTCCCTTTCGTCGTCGCGATCGGAGGTTGCCTCCCCGGGGGATCGCCCACCTTCGTCCAAATGTTCCTCCTCGTGCTGCTGTTCCTCGACATCCTCCCGGCTTTTTTCCCAAAAATGCGTTAATGGTTTATCGTATCGTATTATTTGTTTAAAAACTTATTTTTTCCACTATTTTGTAGTATAAGGCTAAATTGTTGTTGCACACATATCTATTTATATTATTTAATGGCATATATATTACTTAAAATTTAAAGTAGTACTCATAAAATAAAAATTTAAATTTTCCCGCATTCCATGGGTGTTTGAGCAATTTTACTACTTTCCTTTGAGAAGTTATCATATTTGGTGTTTTTGATTATTTTTCTTATTATTCATTTCTGAAAATATTTGGGTGGTTTCATTGTCCCGGGGGGGATACTAGTTAATAATAAAAGCAAAGTATTACTACTATTTATATATGAAATAACAAATAACTTTAAATAACTTTCCGATGGAAAAAAGAGTAACTAAAAGCATCCGCAATGGTCGGCTAGCGGCCGGCTAGCCCCTTTAAAACGCTGGCCCCTCGGCTAGCGAAACCCCTTTGCGGTCCAAGAAAATCGGCGAGCGGATCGGCGTGGGCTCGCCGTCCTTTGTCGTCCAAACGTAGCGATCGGCTAGCCGCCTTTGTGGAAAGGGCCCCTCGGCCAGGTCGGCGGCGCCGATTTTTTGGATTTATTTTTTTTTTTAAAACATTTTATAAACGCGATTTTCGTTTTTTTTTTCATTTGCACCACTTGTTTTAACGAGTTTTTTTTCTCTCTCTAACTTTTCGTTCCCAAAAGCATCATCGAGTGATGGATCACAACAACGAGTCCGGGCCGTGACAACGGCTCTCGGGGGTCCCCCGGGACCCCTGGGATCGGATGGGGGGCCGGGTGGGCCCGGGATTTAACATCCTTGGAATCAGATGATGGGGATGATGGTGGTGCCCCGGGGGCGAGGGGGGGAAGCGGGGGGTATGCCGTGGGGATCCCGGGGGCGGCGGGCGGGGAGGGCGGGGGGTGGGCGCCGGGTGGGGTATGCCCCGGATGCAGCCAGATGATAGGAATGATGTGGGGGGGGGGATGTCGCACGGTATGCATCCGGGATGCCGGGGGTGCGGGGTCAGGGGGGGACGGGTATATAGGCCCTCGCTTGTTTTTTTGGGCTTCGTCTCACACGTGGGCCCCGGGGGAAAAGGCGGTTCTGCGATGCCCTTTTCCCCCTTGCATGATATGGGGATCGATCTCGGGGGCGATGATACCCCCGTTCCCGGGCACGCCGGGGGAGAAAAGGGGGAAAAGGGGAAGGGCGGCGGTCGGGGAGATCCGCCCGAGCCCGGGCCCGGGGAGTGGACGGAGGATGAGTCGCCCCGGTGGCCAAGGGGTGGTTGGAGGTGTCGGCGATCAGGGTTGCGAACAACCGGGGTTTGTCAACATGTGGCGAAGATCGGGGCGCCTGGGAACCCCGCCCGCACGGGAAAGGGCCGAACGAGGAGGTCGGGGGAAGGGGGGGGGGCGCACCGGGCCCCCGGTGGGCCGTTTTTGGGGTATCGCCCGCCCTCCGTCGGGCCAAATGGGCGGGCGGGGGGCCCCGGGGGTGGCGGATCGGTTCCCCCTTTGGGGGGGAAGTATAAGGGTTACCTTAGGGTGCTTCTTTTCTTGAAGGACCGGAGAAGTTCCGGGGGCGGGGTGCGGCATGGGTGGCGGCGGGCCCGCTATGCGGGGACTCAGCGGCCGGCGGATCCCGCCTCCCCGGATCTTTTGGGGGTTTCCATCCCCCCCCCTGGTCGCCCCGTCCGATTGAACCAAGGGGCGCGGCGTTTTCGGGGGGGATCCCTATCACCCCCCGAGGTCGATCCTCGCCCTCCCACCCCCCCCCTCAGTCGCTCTCCTTCGCGTAACCAAAGGGGCTCGGATTTCGGGTCTTAGAGTGGAAAACGCCCCGACCCACGGAGAAGGGTTTCGCCCGGGTGCTCGAGGGGTACGCGTTAGAGATGGGGGAGTCACGGGCGGGGTTGACGTGGGCTAAGATACCACGGGGGGCCGGGGCGACCCATGGGACGACGGGGCCCGGGGATGAGGGAGAGAGTGGCGGGGGTCGTTTGTTAAGCCCTTTTTTTTTAAAAAAAAACGTATTTTTTTTAAACTTTTCTTTTTTTTTAAAGAAATGGATTATTTTTCCCCTATATGTGTCGTAAAATTTTAAATTCCCCTTATCGCAATTTTAATTGTAAATGTAGTATATTTTTTAATTATTTTTTTGCGGGGTAAAAACCCCCGGTGGTTTTTTTTGTGTTCGACGTGGCGAGGGACGGATGCTCTAAAGGAACGGTAGCCGAATACACTCTAGCTTCCCTTCATCTATAATTGATACTCCATGAGACGAGTATAAGTAAGCACAGCAACTAACAGCGTACGACTTCTGTAAATGGGCATACAACTATCAACTACGATCACTAGCCATTAACAGAGACAAGGGAGGGGTATAAAATTAAAAGACCTAATTTGAGTAGCAGACCTATGGGGGCAGCGTTAGTTAGACTTAGCGGAAGACATCATCTTCCTGAACTCGTCAAAATTGACGAAGCTGTCCCCATCGGAATCGACGTTCTTGATCATCCCGGCACAATCGAGCTCGGAGATGCGCTCCCCGAGGCGAGACAGGATCTGGTGGAGCTCCTTGACGGAGATCTTGCCGTCGTGGTCCTGGTCGTAGAGGTTGAAGGCCTCAAGCAGCTCCTTCTCGGCCGACTTGTTGCTAGGAAAGAAGGCGGCGAATTCGTCGAGGCTGATGTGGCCGTCGCGGTCGGTGTCGATCTCCTGCATCATCCGGTCCACCTCGTCGGGGGAGGCGGTGGATCCAAGGGCCTGGAGGACTCCGGCGAGTTCCTCCGCGGAGATCTTGCCGTCGCTGTTGGAATCGAAGCGCGCGAAGACTTTGCCGATATCGTTCATGTTGTTGGGCTTGGGATTATTGGTTAATGGATAAGGAAGAGAGAGAAAGGGGAAGATGAATTGTGCTGTAGGGAATGCTGTGTATTTTATAGGCGGTGCAACGCGTTTCATACATATCAAAGATAGGTGGATGCGAAAATGAAATCTGATTCGTGTCGCGGAGAAGGTGAAACCTCCGCATTCATTCCGATGACACGCATTCCTGTTAGCAATCATATTCAGATATCTTCATTAAACATTTTATTTTAATACTATAGTATTTTATTAATTCATATTATTTATATTTTATTATAAAATTATACATGTCCTGAACTTTCATCATTGCAAATGCGACGCGTCCTTGTGTATAGAAATAACAAATTTCCACCTTCTAACCTCATTGCTTCAATAAGTCGTTTCGGGTGGATTCTCAGTTTATTCATCATCTCAAGATGATCGATCGCCTTAATCCTTAGAAATGTTGTTCTTGCTGAGAATCCACCCCAAAGGGAATTGAGCCAACTGCGACACAAAGAGAATTATACAACGCGGAAGTTGTAATTTCTAAGCAAATGGACGAATTGTCATAAGGCTCAATCTCTACATAGCATATTGATGCACAATTTATTACAACTAAAATCATCTTTACGTATATAGTGAAGAAATAGTATAGCTAAAGATAAGCACGAGATATCGAACACAAAGATTAATAGTCAATTTTAGTACGCAATAAAGTATCATACACCATTTGGACAATCTCAATTTTTGAGTTTTTAATTAACTAATACAATTAAAATATAATAAGCAAGTAAGAATAAAGATAAATCGGACAAGATGAGGATTCTAGGGACATGCTTTGACTCTTCCTTTAGTTGAAATTCAATTTAGATATCTGAGTTGACAAAGCATTCGTTAGAGCGAATCTCCAAGCTCACCAACTTCTCCGTTTCAAACATCGAAGCCATTGTTGTTGTGAAATGGATCCCCAATTCCCTCAAACAGCACCAATTGTAAATAATACGACGAAAACAATCGATAATAAAATGAAGAACTTGCAAAGAATGTGTATTAAATTCGGTGTATTCAATCTGAGAAGCTGATTCAGAAATGTAATTGCGAAGAAGAGAAACTAAGAATCAAGTTGGAAATCTGAAAACTAAACAACAAACAAAAAAATAGTACTCCATAAACTAAAAACTAACTATTCTAACAGCTAGTTAGATCGACGGCCGAGACTAAGACATCTTAAATCCACCTCATCCAACGGTCACTGAAACACTTCAGTTGGAATATCAACGACTTGATCCCCATTCAATTTCTCCTCTTCTCTTCTCGATCAATGACTGATGATTCATGCGTATAGGAACCAACTCAGCAAGCAACCAACGGTACGAATATTAAATGATTATAATTTATAAATGTCACATCCGAATCAGAGAAAAGCATAAACCAACCCTTCATTAAATTAATACTAAAGGGTAGCATATGAATTCTTTCTTTTGTGTTAGTTCCTTGGTCATAGAGTGTAAATAAGATTATAAGAATATCTATCTATTGGGTTATATTTCGTCAAAAGATAAATTCTACGTTCGTTTCCACCAAGATGAAACCACCTCTAATTTACAACAAAGCATTAGAAAAAAAAAATTTACTTTGTGCCCAAGCTCATGCACAGTCAAACCCCTATACATTTTCCTGCAATAGAATCAGGCGCCAGAAAACCCACGTCCCTCCCTTCTTTTTTACATGGGCAAGACAACAATATCTCTTGGGTAAAATTCAATTAAGTTGAGGTGCACCGGGCTGCTGATGTGGGGGTACGTCACCAACAGCAACACGTCTCCTTCGACGCTCCCTTAGGTAAAGAACTGTGAGGAGGCAGACAAAGAGCGCCAGAATTGTTGCATTGCCTTCTTCCATGATCACGTTCTCCACCCATCCCTCCACTTTTGGATAAACTTCTGGGAGGGTATCAATCATACCAACCTGAAGAAACACGGTCATCATACAACAAATTAGGCACATACCATCATTCATAACAAAACCAAAAGCCTTGACCACAAATAATCAAATTCAAGAAAGGAAAAGATGTGTTACAGAAGAGCTGTATAACTCCAGAATATTATCAAACCAGAGGAAGCAAAGCTGAGTTATTTTGTCATTATGTAAAGTGCAGCTCATAAGTTAACTCGCCTTGTAAGTATCAATGGATCACAGAACTACAAATTAAGTTTACAAAATAAATGCAGGCAGTAAAGAGTTAAGTCCAATAAAAATTGAAAAGCACCATGTGAGAAAAGGAAAGTTTACTACTCATATATAACCATAGCTGGTGCTGCTGCTTACTGATTAATCATATCAGAAAATACTTTTGACAGAATGAAAACTTAGACATCAAGGATAAACCAAAAAGATAAATTGTTTTTCCGAGATTGAACCTCCACGATCACCTTGCACTAACGGCAGCACATATGCAGGAAAAAATACATTTTGCCAAAATCAAAACTTGGACATCCATCATCCATGTCAAACCAAAAAAGAATAATTAGGAAATAAGGAGGTAATTAAAATGTTCTGTATCTAACAGAAAAAACATAAAGCCATGGTCAGCTCCATATCACAGGCTCAAATGAAAACAAGGAGAAATAAAAATTCAACATATGGTGGAAAGAAAATAAACTCACGAGGAAACTGTTGCCATGATTTCTTCTAATCCACAGACCGACAAGGGCTAGTGCTACAGGTAACTTTGAAGCAGGATCAACTTCTAAGGCTTGATCATAGTAACGTTTGGCAAGGTGAAGATCCAACGGTAGTCCCAACCCATGCTCATGCATGTATCCCAGGTTGAACATGGCCTGGGCATTGGACTGAGATTTAGCGTGCATATATGCTTCAGCAGCACGATCAAAATCCCGTTCTGTACCCTACAGAATACAAGAGTGAGGAAAATAAGTGTACATATACTCTCAATAGCCCTGTAGATGCACTTATCTTAAGAAAGAAGATGTATAAGGAGTTACATCATTAAACAAGACATCCTTATTGATGACATATAAAGAATGTTAAATAAAAAGGCAAATTTAACATAGTGGGCATCAGGCACTAAAACATTCTTCGATCTTGTCAGAGAGTGAAAATGAAAGATGCCATAATTTTTATAGTATGAGAGGAAGTATAGACTTGAATCTTACCATATGAAGATTCTTCTTGAGACCGACACCTGTATGAAACATCTTGGCTAATTGGTAGAATGCTTTTGGCTGACCTGTATTAGCAGCCAGTGCAAAGTACTTGGTTGCTATCTTCAAGTCCCGCTTAGTCCCAAGCCCCTTTAAATACATCACACCAAGGCTGTAGAACCCACAAGGTTCTTCGTTGTCAGCAGCTTTATCAAAGTATTCTTTTGCCTACAAAAGAAGGTTGGAGAATAAATATAAGAAGGAAAGATTGGAAGAACGACCAAATGATTAATAGAAGGCAAACAGGAGAAAACAATGAACTAAAATTAGATCACACCTTCGTGTAATTCTTTTTCTCCACTCCATAACCCTTTACATATAAATATCCCATGCCATTGTAAGCTGAATAAAGTTGTTGTCTTGATGCCAGGGTAAGCCATTCTAAAGCCTTAGTATAGTTACGTTCAACCCCAGCACCTCTGGCATACATCTCCCCAAGAAGTTCCATTGATCTAGCCTCTCCCTTCTCCGCCGCCTTTGACAACCACCGTAACGCCTTAGCATGATTGCGCCTCACTCCTCTCAACCCGAAGTAGTAAAATATACCAATTTTGTACATAGCACCTGCATTGCCTTTTTGAGCCTGATATTCCAAAATCTGGAAATCTTCATCATCCTCTCCTCTAGACTTCCTGAGAGCTTCTTTATTCTCCTCAGCACCAGTATGGATTCTGACTGGCTCAATTGCAGGCGAAATCTTTGAAATAAGAAAACTATTCACTGCTACCTCTGCCAGTTCAGCATACAACTTAACTGCGTTTTCATGCATCTACAACGAATTAAAACATGGATTAAAGCAACAACAAACAGTTTAAACTTTAAACTATGACTTCCAATTAATAGATGAAAAAATTAAATAGAAACCTTACTTCCTGGCAATAGTAAGTGTACGCCAAGGCCATCTTAGACTGCAAATTTCCGCCCTGCGCAGCAAAATAGTGATGCAGGAATGCTTTGGCGTCGTTCCTTTCCCTCCCAATCCCCATGCTATGCAAAAACCCCATGACCGACTGGCCATGCGGATGCCCCAGAGCAGAAGCGGCGGCGATATCCGCAACCGCCTCATCAATAACCCTAAATTCCCCTCCGGTCGCCGCATCCACCAATTTGCTCACTCCGTTGTAGTAAATTGCACCGTCGCCGTGATTAGGGCTGGGGATTTTGGAGTCGGGATCGGGCTCGAAAAGCGGGGACCAGGAGCCGGGATCAAGGAGCCAGTCGGGTTTGGACTCGGAATCGGGGAAGCCGTCGAAATCGGAAACGTCGTCGGGCAGACTGAGGGCGGCGGCGTCGGAGAGAAGGTCCTGGGAGAGGACGAGAACAAATGGGCGGGCGAGAGAAGCGGCGGCGGGGAGGATGAGAAGCAGAAGAGCGCAGCTCAGATGCTGGGTTTTTCGGCAGAACATTCCCGAACACCAAGTAGTACTTTGGGCTTTACGAATTGTTCCTAATTCATGTGCTCGTGCTCTGCGTCTATGTTTTTTTCCCGTTATCACGTACAGTCGCGTCGCGCCAGCTCAAGATCATTGAATATTTTTTATTAATAAAATATAGTAGGACTAGGAGTAGTATATTCCAAATATTCGAACTTGATTAGTGTTACTGTTACTCATTAAACTGATCCTCATACTTTTGGAACATGAGGTTTTGACGAAGAATTGTTTTTTTTTTTTTTGTATTTTTATTTTAGGTTTAAGGTGGAATTGTTTGTTGCGTGATCTTTTTTTCCTTGTTAACGACTCTCGTATACAGTAGAAACTATACAATACTACAATTGAGTGGAGGTCTGAGCTCATATGAGGGTGAATGTGTAAATTTGAGTTTGTGCTCTTCACTAAATGAGATGTCTTTATTCTAGAGGCGGATGCCAAAGCATTCTTCTAAACAATTGAGAGAAGAATCGTTATTGATTGTCACCAATCTTCTTTTATTAAGGCAAAATGTGAATAATATCTTGTTTGGTTCAGCAATAATTCACACAACAATAATTTATGTTGTCATGATAAGTGTGAGGACCAGATAGTAGTATTGAGATTTTTATATTAGACCTTGGATCACAATAGTATATGTAAATAACGGGACCGGGGTGTTTGGACTTTGGATCCCTGTTAGCTGCCAAAATTAGGGTTATGTAAATATTGTTGTCTCACTAATTCATTTTGTAATGCCTATTAGAACTAGTTTTGTAGTGCATATTTTGCCTAAAGAGGAAATTTCGGCTCAAGGTTAGTTTGTTAGTACTTTGTGATCATTTTCCTTTTGTTAACAGACCGGGGTGTTTGGACTTTTATGTTGGGCCTTGAAGCCCAAAAGGATCTATTCAATCCATATTGCCAGAATTGGGATTATGATTTATGACCAATCCTTTTTTGTAATCTCTCTACAAAGAGTTATCTTGTGTATATTTTGATTGCTTTTGTGCTCCTGTATTTTTTTTCATTTTAGATTTTTTCACATAAAAATCTTGGTGTTTTTTTTTCTATTTTATGGTCTAGTTGTGTCGCACTTTTTTAAAGATTGGTTGTTGCCTAATTAATTGTACACTTCGAGTTCTCAGCTCGGCTCTCCGTTGTGACTGAACTTAAGCATAAATCACAAAAGAGGGTTATTATAAGGTTTTCGACAAAAATATATATTGAAGTTTGCTTAGTTATAAATAGATGAAAACAAATTATTGAAATAAAAATATACATTTTGAATCATCTTCAACTGACAAATCCTAACAATAGTAACTAATGCTGTATGATAAAAATACCTCAGCTCGGAAAATATCGAGTGCAAAGCCATTGAAGCAACTGATGACAGCTTGTTGTATGTCGAGTCCAAGATTGTCGATTGCAGTCAGAGTGGAGAGTAGAATCCCGGGTTTACGCCCACAAAACATGTGGATGTTCACTGCATTTCCTTCCCTTAGTCTCACCTCAACCTATCAAAACACACTCTAATAAATTGCACATTTAATTTGATCATTCAAGTATATATATGTGGATTATCAAATTGAGTAAGTTACCCTAGCCGGTTGTCCGGTGGGGCTGCTCAATGGGCTTGCAAAGGCACTCGGGCAGAGCTCTTCCTTGATGCGGGCAGGAATCCCAGGCGTTGTAGGCGTCATTGGGTAGAAGCTCATGTTTGTGGTCGGGGTAGATGCACCCGGGATGGCCTCGAGTTCATTGTGGAGGTCGTTGATCTTCTGCAGGAGCTCCTTCAAGTAATCAATGGCATCTCCTAGTATTGATGCCCTATCCATCTGTTTCCACAATATGGGATTTATGTTGAGTGATAAGATAATTTGATGGTCTAACAAATTCAAAACCAATCAATAATCAATAATCAATTCATCAAAAGTAAATGGTACAGTGGCTTGAATTATTTTTATCTATTCATTCAGTTACTTAAAAAACGTGGCGTAAGAAACTTTTAAATCCGGATTTCCATCTTTGACGGATCTTTATTTCTTTCTGATTATTCTATTGAAGTTATAATCAGAGCAAGTATATAGCTAGTGTCAGAATCAGTGATTGAAAATTGAATTTCCATTTTGTGTAACAACAAGGAATGAATAAATAGTAAATGGTGGTAACAATAATGACAAATAATAAGTGATGGGGATGGGGCCCATATATAACATAAAATTTTCAGCTGAAATTCAAATGTCATCTGAAGAAAACGCTATATAAAATGTGTTAATTGAATAAATAAAAGTATATTACTTGAATTTCTGGTCTGTGGTCCTGAATGCAACATGTATTTCAGAAAAAAAAGTTCTTCATAGATTCCATGTGACCGAAATAAATGCTATCAGTCTCACACACACTACTTTAATGTGCATGCCTCCTCTCTCAATCAGTGTACATTATAGTATATGCCAATGAAAATCGATATCTCATTATTAATAACACACCAAACAAAACTAGTGAATTGTTAAATCAAATCGAAACATATATCACGAGAGAAATTAAAGAAAAAGAATGAATGAAGCTTGCAAAGAGCGTGAATGGCTAAAGAAACAAAAACTTATAATAGTAATTGGAAAGATTAGTGATTAGAAGCATATATACCTTACTAATCTTGGGCACGACAGACCTGAGCGTGTAGAGTCTATCATTGAGCTTCTTCCGACGGCGGCGCTCGGCCATCAAATTCTTGGCCGGAAGGCCCTTCTTCTTCCCCTTTCCATCGATGTTCCTAACACTACTCTCTAACAAGTTATCATCGTCAGAATCACAATTGAAATTAGATCCATCAATGCTCAAATCATCCCCACTGCTTCCTAATTTCCTCTCATGATTAGATAGTAATATCTGATTATTGTTGATATTTCTATCTAAGCTCAAACACCCCAAATTACTCCCAAGATTCTTCCTAAGAGCAGCCCTCTTCTGGAACAGCGTCGGCTGAGACCCCATCGATGATCCGAGCGGCTTTAAAACCTTGGATCTGTTGTTGAAGAGCAACAAATTACCCTCCAGCATGGCGTCGGCGCAGTTAGGAATCCGGTGATGAATAGTACTATTATTATTCAATGCGGTCTCCGGATATCCACTCTCCAAGTTGTTGTTTTGGATCAACAATGGCTTCGGCTGTGGAAAGTAGTTGAGTTGGTGGCTGAAAACGGAGGCTGATGTTGGAGAGCATGACGCCGACGAATCCACAGCCATGGGGTTGTTGAAGCTCGGTGAGAATGAGCCGTTGGCGATGTACCACTCTTCGTTCTCGGCTTCCAGCATCGATTTGAAGCTCGACATTTCCATCTCTTCATTAGTATTATTATTCGCCAAGCTCATGTCCCCGTTGTTATTGTTATTGTTGTTGTTGTCGTCGTTGTTGTTTTGTGGCGGATCAGGCACGGGCCAAGACGACGCCTGGTCATCGTCGTCTCGGCCTTTGGAGCCGTCCATCCAGACCATGCCATTCAACATCCTCCTTTTGTCTTCAATTAATTTCTGGATTGATCGTTTGGGGAAAGGAAAGGAAAGGGAATGAAACTTCTACTTAATGCAAAGAGATATAGAAAAGTAGGTTTGTTTGAGTCTTTGGTTGAGTGAGGCAATGAATGTGTCAATACTAATAGATTTCACTACCGGCAGCTGTATCTTTCATCTGCATAGTGATAGTGTATATATATATATATATATATATATAGAGGATTTCTGCATTTTGCACTAATTTATACTCACTCCATTTTACCGAGACGTCCACCTTTCAGTTTAAATGTTACTACTACACTGCATTTTAGTACTTTTTTGGAATCACACATTTTTCTTCTATTTTTAGTATTAAAATATTCAATTATATTTTTTTCTCAACTTTAATACACCTGGCAACTATATTTTCTTTTGAAATAACAAATTCTCGAACTTGCAGTTATTATTCAAGAAAAATTTATATGAAATTTTCTATGTATTTGGTTTCTATTTATTATTTCATGTTTTCTTGTACAAAAAAATATAGAAAAAATTGAGAAAAAATTTGCCCTCGATGAATAAGTAATTGTAATGTAAAATTAATAAAATAAACATAAAAATGATTGCAATGTAGTAAAAATGTAATACTTCATGCGTTTCTTTTCAACACGCAATTTAAGAAAAATTGTGTTAAGTAATTTAAGTAAATGAACAATAAAGTATGAAATGAAAAAAGTGGAGAGATAAAGAGAGAAAAGTGAGAGTAAAGTAAGTGATAAAAAATATATTGTCTTTTACTAAAAAAGAAATAACTCAAATACCATGGAACGTATCAAAATGGTAAAAAGACTCAAATAATAAAGAACGAATGGAGTACTAATAAGACAGAGATAAAAGGTGATTGGTCATGTTATTACAAGTTAAGACTAATCTTTATAGATATATCAAAATGAAAAAACGTTATTGATTGTGGATGCATGAAATGAATATTATAATATCCTGAAAATGGGGCTATTTAAGAAAAAACTAATATTTATAGATAAACATTATTGATTGTGGATGCAATAAATGAATACTTGAATATCCTGAAAATGAGGCTATTTCAGAAAAAAAAAAAAAACTACTTTTATACGAGAAATGTTATCTAATTTTACTGTTAAAAAATTGGAAAAGGAGGGAAATATAATTATTATATTATTTTCAATTAAAGATAATATATAGTAACCGGGAGTGATCAATTGCTAACTAATTAACAATCTCAAACTAAGACTAAATCTAAGTCATTATATTAGAAGATCTAGTGGTTGAAATAATGTCACAGATTATGTTTTTAATTAAGAAAATTAATAAATAAAATTAGAGGGTATTAATGCCAATTCCCTCTCATTAAAATCATCTTAAAACTTTAAATTTACGTAACTCTCTCAATTTAAATTATTTTTTCGCAAAAAATATATCAAATTAAAGATAATTTTATAAGGATTTGAACGAGATCTCAATTGCATATGTTCCGACGACGTTCGGATGATGAAATTTGATATTTTTTATTTTAGTTTTAAGTAAATGTTGATAACCAGATTTTTATCAACAAATACATCAAAAAATCTCGATAAAACCAAGTAAAAATCTCAATAAAACTATGTAAAAATCTCAATAAATATGTGTTGATATTTTCTTATACTAGTGTTGATATTCTTATGTCATATTGTTGATATTTGTAATACACTATGTTGATATAAAAAAACATTCACGAAAATTATCATATGATAACATAATGACGATATTACCCTTTTGTTGATATTTTGTCTACTATTTATTGAGATTCGTAAGATTTAATCTCATCCATTCATTTTAAAATTTAAAAATAAAGATTTGGTCTTAATTTTGGATTAGGATGCTATAAGTATTAGAATATGACCCGTAGTAACTGAGTTCAACGATATCATAGTAGAAATAATTTTCTAGGTATTTCAGGCTTTTTTCAACAATATAATCTCACATATGTATATGTTGTTAAGGAAGGTACATCTGATTTATGATTCTGTTGTTATCTAAAAATAGAATGTAGTAAAGCAAATGATTTCAATTTGCAATACAGCTAATCACATTCCTTCCTTAACTTAATCCAGCAATATTAATATTTGCATAGAAAAAGAGAGTAGCAGACGAAAGAGAAAAGTATATTTATTAGTCTTTGTTCTAATATGATCAGAAGAAATTAATATGGAACGTCACAAAAATAAAATATTAATAATAAAATAGTACTATATTTAATGCGATTTCGTCGAAATCAATTCGTCTAAAAGTATCAATGTTTTATGGACTAATGTCCATAGACCTTAATTATGATATAAATATGGAGAGATTATAATTTTCAATTGGATTATTCGCTAACTCATCTTTTACCAAATCTACACAAACACTAATGCCACTTTGTAATATCAACGAATTGTGATATTCTAATGCTAGATCTATACTCTCAATATTAGAAATAGGTCACTTATTCAATCCAAATACGTGAAACTAGTATTCTTTATTAGAAATCCCAAATACATGTCGTTTCGTCCTAGATTATTGTAAATGATTGAAAAGAGGTTAATTAAGTGAATGGAAAAGAAGGGAAATATGTATTGTATACTATCAGATTATTTCTGTCAAAGAAAACACGCATATATATTTTTGTACTATATAAATATTTAACTTATAATGTATGGAGAACGAATTAAATTAAAATTCATTTTTGTAGTAACCTAAGGAGAGAAAAAATAATTTAGATATTATTAGTGAACTGAATAAATAAGATATAGATAAAAAAAGTGATGGGTCATTCTTTTAGATATATATCAAAGCCTACTATTTTGTCATCTGTTGACATTTTCTAACGGTCAAAATCATAATTTGGAGTTTGTACAATTTTTAGAGTTTGCATTTAATTACTCCCTCCGTTTTCTCATAGTTGAGTCATTTTGCCATTTCGAGAAGTTTCTTCATAGTTGAGTCATTTCCATATTTGATAACTTTTTACCCTTTCTTACTTTACTCTCTCTTACTTTACTCTCTCTACTTTATTCACTTTATACTTTATTCTCTTTACTTTTTCCTCTCTCTTACGTTTTTATCTATTTATTTAACACAATCAACATTCCTTTCTAAAACTCCGTGTTGAAAAGTTTCACTTCAACTATAGAAAAACGGAGGGAGTACGTTCCTTAGTATATCTAGGTTATTGAACTATTGTATCACAAGCCTTTTCCACTTTTCCCATGAAAACATAATTAGTCTAATTCAGTAGTAGTAGTATTAGATTTGTATACTTAGGTTATTGAACTACTCCATATCACACAGGTCTTTTCCATTTTTCCCTGAAAATATAATCAGTCTAAATTCATTAGTATTTTTTCATTTAAAATTTAACATTTAAAGTTTATATGTATAACTTTTTTAATTTTAAATTTATAAAATAATATGTACATACATATATTGTTAATAAGTAAAAAGAGATAAACCTCACATTTTTTTTAAATTTATACTCTCTTCATCACATAAAAATAAATATTTTGGAGATAGCATGAATTTTAATGTCATCTTGATATAATAAGAAAAAAAATAGAACAAAAAAATAATTGAATTATTATTAGTGGTCTCATTTTATGTAACTGTTTGCAATTTCCATGAAAATTTTAAAATAAATACATAAAATATTAACAACATATACTTTCTCCATTCCAAAAAATTCCTATTGTCCTCCCACGGGAAGTGATTAATTGTTAACTATCTAGCCATCATAAATTAAGACCAAATCTCAACCATTAGATTATGAGATCTAGTGGTTGAAATAATGTCACATCAATTAGATTTTAAATTAAAAAAATTATTAAATAAACTCAAGACTATTAATGTTAATTCTCTATCATTAAAATCACCTCAAAACTTTAAATTAACGTAACTATCTCGATTTAAATTATTTTTTCGCAAAAAATATATCAAATTAAAGATAATTTTATAAGGATTCCAACGAGATCTCAATTGCATATGTTCCGACGATGTTCGTGTGATGAAGTTTGAAAATTTATATTTCAATTTTCGTATATGTTGGATTTTATCAATAAATGCAATAAAAATCTCAATATAGTGTATGCAAAATCTCAATATAGTGTAGGTAAATATCAATAAAAATGTGTTGATATTTTTTTGAAATCTCAATATAGTGTAGGTAAAATATCAATAAAAATGTGTTGATATTTTCTTGTCCTTGTGTTGATATTCTCATGTCATATTATTGATCTTTGTAATACACTATATTGATATAAAAAAACACCCACGAAAATTATCATATGATAATACAATGACCATATTACCCTTTTGTTGATATTTTGTCTACTATTTATTGAAATTTGTGAGTTTTAATCTCATCCACTCATTTCAAAAACCAAAGGTATAGATTTAGTCTTAGTTTTGGATTATGGTGTATAAGCATTAGAAGAGGACCCATCCTCCCACTATACACTAATACTATTATACTACTCTTCTCTTCCTTTCTCGTATTTTTACCAATTATGCATTAATTTTCGTGTCGTCCCAAATGTTCCTACCTATTTTTATGGACAGGAGTATAAACTTTTTTCTTGGTTCAAATATTTAAATTCCTATTGATTGAGTCTTAGATTTGAGAAAGCAAATGATGGTTTCAGACTTGTTCGAGAATAATATACTACATACGGAATGCCGTCAATAACGAATTCAGCATAAAAATTGACACCAATGGCGAATTTCGCTTGGCAGTAGAAATGCCAAAATACCATAGAAAATATTATCAACTGGTATTAATGTCTCACCTATACTTCAAAATGGCCATCTCCTTAATCTGTCAAAGTTCCAACTTCCAACTTTTAATTTAGGATATTGGCATCTAATATCACGAAACTTTCAAAAAGTTGGGTTTTTCCCACGAACTTTAAAATTGACAAATAATATTACGAACTTTACCCCTTGTTTGTTTTTTCCCACGAATAAAAAATTCTTCAAATAAACGGATTTTTTCGTAATTTCTCAACAACAATTTTGAGAGTTTCAAGTTTTTCAATCTTTGAAGATAGTTTTTTCTTGAAGCACACTCTCCAAAATTGTTCTTCAATCTATTAAAATAACATAAATTTTTTCATTCGTGGGAAAAAACAAACAAGGGATAAAATTCGTGATATTATTTGACAATTTTAAAGTTCGTGGGAAAAACCCAATTTTTTAAAAGTTTCATGATATTAGATGCCAATATCCCTTTAATTTATTCAAATATACCGAGAAAAAGTTTGAGCATTGTGCAAATTGTACTCTATTGATTACAACAAATTATGTCGAATCGATGAAACCATATGTTGTAACAAAACAAACTGCATAATGAGGTATTGTCCTCTAAAAAGATAAAATAACATTCTCATATAGTGTAGAAGCACCGCAACCCACTAGATATCGGAAAACTTGGCAAAGTTTCGAGAATAAAAGAAAAGTGTGAGAGGAAAGATTGTATTGGAAATGTGTGCTTAGAGCACTCTCAATGGTTTGGGGATAAACTCCCTTATTTCTCCCTAACTCCTGCCACATCAGCGCCACATCAGCACCAAAATTTATCCCCAGTTTTTAGCCAACTTTTAGCCAACCTCTGCAATGGTTTCTCCCTTATTTCTCCCTAACTCAACATTTCATTTTTACATCATCACTAATTTAATTGTTTTATTTTTATATATAATAAAGCTAACTTATTTAATTTATAAGATAAAACAAATAATAGTAATAAAGTTCGTTGTATTAAACACGGGTACACATTACAACGAAGAAAATTAAAAAAAAAAAAAGTACACGAATGGAAAAAAAAATCAAAAAAAAAATTCAAAGAAAAAAAAATTCAAAGAAAAAAATATCGGCAATATCCCCCTGGTAGAAAAAGCGCGTCGGGCCCTTTACCAAAGTGCAAATCGCGATTGGAGCACCCCAAATGCCCTCTCCACATCCTTGCGCGCAGACTCTTGCGCTCGGGCAAAATACCTTCTTCTATCTCCGAGTGGGCATCTGATCGTCTTCAGAAACACGGGCCATTGCGGATAGATGCCGTCAGCCAAGTAGTACCCCATGTTATGCACATTGCCATTGGCCGTGAATTCGATGGAGGGGCCTAACCCCGTTGATCCGCTCGTTGAAAAAGGGCGAGGAATTGAGAACATTTAGGTCGTTGTTCGACCCGGCTATACCAAAATAAGCATGCCAAATCCAAAGCCGTTGGTCGGCAACGACTTCAAGAATGATGGTGGGATGCGTACCTTTGCACAGCCGGTAGTGAACTGGCCTCGCCACGCGGTTGGGCAGTTCTTCCACTTGCCAATGCATACGATCGATGCTGCCGAGCATCCCCGGAAAGCCGTGGGTCCTCCGGTGCCAATCCAGTCAAAGGACCTGGCAGTCAGCTGCGTCCGGCGAGCGAAAGGTAGTGCTCCCCAAATATCTCTCGCACGCCCTGACGGAAATTCTTCGGGCACTCGTTGCCAGTCGTCTCGCCGCAGTGCAGATACTCATCGAACATGTCGGCGGACCCTCCGTATACCAACTGCCGGATGGCAACAGTGCATTTCTGTAGGGGCGATAGTCCGGGCTTCCCTGCTGCGTCTCGCTGGAGCCGGAACTCGGGGTAACGCGCGGACAACGCATTAACAATGCGCAGGAAGAGGGAGCGGCGCATTACTGAACCGGCGACGAAATACATCTGCCGGATAACATGGTTCCTCCGCGAAATAATCGGCGAACAGCCGATCGTGCGCACCAGTGTGGTTGCGAGGGATGTATCGGCGCCGCCGGCAGATTGGCCGTTGGGGGGGGTGGCTGCTGCATTCGAGCGATCTCGCTTTATATGTAGCGGGAGATATAGTTGTTGATTGGGTTGTTGGCGAAACCCGCTACATCCCATCCGGTGGGAGCGGGAGGTACCTCTTCTTCGGAAGAAGAATGTGATATTTCCTCGTCGGACTGAGCACGAGATGATGAATCAGAACTCATTTAATAAAGATGGAGAGAAAAAAGATTGAAAATTTGTGTGAATGAAGTTTGTGGGTGATGAATGGAGGAAGAGGATGAAATATTTATAGGGGTGGAAATTAGAATATGACCGTTGAGGAAAAAAAAAAAAAAAAAATTGATCATCGCCGAAAAATCGCCGAACAGCTCCCCACAGTGGCCGGCGATGATCCGGCGATAGCCCGGCGTTAAAACGCCGCTTGGCGTAAAATCGGTAGGAATTTCGCCGAAAAATCGCCGAACTCCTCCCAATGGCCGGCGATAAGTCGGCGATATCCGGCGAAAAATCGCCGGATTTTCGCCGTCGCCATTGGGAGTGCTCTTAGCCAACTCTAAACTCATGGCTATCAGTATGAAAAAGAAGGAAGTGGTAGTAGAAAATTCCACAATTGAAGCCCAAAAATTCGCCGGATTAGCGGTTATCAAGGTCGTTACAATCTTTTATTGTTCAAAATATAATGGAGGTTTTGTTCACCGGTGAATTTAATCGAGTTTACAATTCTCTATTCTAGTCAGACGACCTAAGCTCCAATCTTTTATTGTCTACAAAATAAAAGAGGCTTGCAAGTGGACTCGATTGGCCCAAACTCTTTGTTAGATGCTTGGAAATAAATTTGGATTCGGCAGAGCGGGTTTAAATTGATAGGTCCACAAAAAAAATACTCGCAACTACCATATTCGTCCTTTTGAAATGATAATTATTTACATTTTAGTTATTCTCTCAAAATTATCCACTTTTTAGAAAAATTATGCACATTAAAAAATATGAATAATTATGACCCCATACCCGCTGAGATGACACATTTCTTAGTAAACACGTGGAATTTTAGGAGTTGTTGGTTGCGGTCAGTGGCGGACGCAGGAATTTAATAATGGGGGATTCAAATTACCATTAATAATTTTTGCATATATTTAATGTCAACTACAGCATAAATAATTTTGACTTGAACAGTACATAGTTGAGATAGAGATGAAGAATGAGAAATAAATAATTAGAGAATGTACAATATAAATTAAAGATACGCATAGTGACAGTGACAGCGTCAAAATAATTAAAAATACTAGTAATATTTTTTAAATGAAAACTATATTTTACAATTAAAGTCACTAATATTTTATACTCCATCCGTCCCCGATTAGGAGTCACACTTTTACCGGGCACGAGTTTTAAGAAATGTAAAGAAAAGTTGGTTGAAAAAATTAGTGGAATGTGAGACCCATTTTTTTATATTGGTTTTATAATAAAATGTGAGTGAATTGAGTTAGTGGAATGTGGGACCTACTTACCATTTATGGTAAAAATGAAGTGTGATTCTTAATTGGGGACGTACCGAAATGGAAAAGTGTGACTATTAATCAGGGACGGATGGAGTAATATACATGCATTTTTATTGGGCTAAAGAAGTTTTTTTTATTCTTAGATTATAAAGAATGTCAATTAGTGATGTTAGAATCACAACATTTATACAAATTGGAAATTAAATAAAAATTACACAAAATTTAGTGTGACAAAGGAAAGAACGTAAATAAATTATGAATATATAATACTCCCTCCGTCCCGCTTAAGATGACACGTTTTCCTTTTTAGTTTGTCCCAACTAAGATGACACATTTCCTTTTTTGGTAACTTTCTCTCTCCAATTAATACACTCAACCACTTTTTTTCACTGCTATTAAAATATTCATCTTTCTTCATCTTTCTGCTTTAATACTTACACCCATCTTCTCTCCCTCCAATTAAGAGCATCCACAGCGGCGAGCAAAACCGTCTCTATCTCGTCTCGGAGAGACGAGACGGATAAGAGACGCCGTTGTGGGATGCATCCCGTCCCCATCCCGTCTCTATCTCGTCGCACGTCTCACGCGGTAGAGGCGAGCCGCGAGACGTCTCGCCACGCGCCTGGGCGACGTGGCGAGCTCTGATTCGTGCGTGACGCCCACTCGCCGTCCCGCGAGTGGGCGTCGTTTATATCCGTTAAAATTGATTTTTATTTTAAAAATTCAGAAAAAATTCAAAAAAATAAAAAATATATATAAAAAATTCCAAAAATTATACTAGCCGTTTATAGCCGTTTTTTTTTACAATTTTTTAATATTTTTAAATTTTTTTTAAGCCCCAAATCACTTCTATAAATACCAAATCATTCCCACAAATTATCCACCATAAAAAACTCTCTATTCTCACTCAAACACTCTACATTCTTCATCTCAAAACATTTTTCTTCTCCCAAATTTAATCAATTCATAGATCCATTTGAGCAAATTCGTCTAGTAATGGAACAATCGCTAGAAGAAGATCGACGTAGGGAGGAGGAGGAAGCCGCGACGCGTCAAAAGCGAACCCGGAAATACATCCCTCGTGACCGGGAGCAAGCCCCCGCAAGGTTGGTACGCGATTACTTCTCTAACAACCCGAGATGGGATGATACCTACTTCCGTCGCCGTTTCCGCATGCGGCGGGTGTTATTTCTGCATATCGCAAATACATTGGCGGCCCGAGAAGAGTACTTCAAAGAAGATTTTGACACTACTGGCCGTCCCAGTCACACGACGCTCCAGAAATGTACTGCAGCAATCCGTCAGCTTGCTACTGGACAAACGACGGATTTGTTCGACGAATACCTGCACGTCGGAGAAACCACTGGGAGACTTTGTTTGATGAATTTCTGCAGAGGCGTCCGGGCAGCCTTCACCGACGAATTTCTGAAGAAGCCAAACACCGCGGATTGTCAGTTTCTGCTCCAACTACACGAACAAGTACACGGATTCCCCGGGATGCTCGGGAGCGTCGATTGCATGCATTGGCAATGGAAGAATTGCCCAACGGCGTTGAGGGGGTCATACACGAGCGGCCACAAAGGCACCCACCCCACCGTTATACTCGAGGCTGTCGCCGACTACCGGCTATGGATTTGGCATGCGTATTTCGGGGTCCCCGGCTCAAACAACGACATCAACGTGCTCAACCACTCCGACCTCTTCACCGAAGTTCTGAATGGTAAAGCGCCGGCCATCAACTTCATCGCTAACAACCGCCAGTATAAAATGGGGTACTATCTTGCCGACGACATCTATCCGAAGTGGCCAACCTTCGTGAAGACGTTCAACATGCCTGCGAACGAAAAACAGCTCTTTTTGCGCAGAAGCAAGAGGCTGCTCGCAAGGATGTGGAGAGAGCGTTCGGGGTTCTCCAAGCTCGATGGAACATTATCAAAGCCTCGGCTCGTACGTGGTTTATAGATAATATGGTCGACATCATGTATACGTGCATAATCTTGCACAACATGATTGTCGCCGACGAAGGACCTCAGGCGGGAAATTGGTTCGACCCTGAGACCGCGGGAAGCTCTACCGCAAGTAGTCCGCCTCGCAGTGGATTGCATCCGTCTTTGGAAGAGCGGATGTGTATTCGGTGATGGTGCTGGCAGCGGAAGCGGGCGCATAAATAACAATCACATAATAATCAGATCTATTTAGCAGATTATTTAAACAAAACCTATTCGCGTAATTATCACATGTATCATGCTCATAACTTGAATTAATCATACTTTAAGAATATTGAAATCTAAAACATGCTTTTCTACGGAGCAGAAAAAATACCTAAATAATTCTCCAAAGAATTGAAGATGGCTAGCTTCTTCTCCACGTGATGCTTTGAGTACTAGACCACAAAACTTCTCTCTGGTTCCCGAACTGTATCCCAATTTCAGTGTGGGCTGATCTTACTAGAATACTAGGACTTAAATAAAGAAGACAGAAGAAATCCTTTGTGGAATAGGAGAGGAATTCGAAAATTCCTACAGCTTGTGAGAGCTATAATTTTCGAAAATTTCAACAAATAAAAACTTGTGTTTTCTGTCTCCTTTATTCTCCTATTTATATTAAGTTCTTTTTGGGCCCAGACAGGGATCTATGGAAGGTTTTGGATATGGGCTCATCCAATTTACTTTTTACTAATTAAATTGAACCCACAATTTAATATAAGTTATAATTGGAATATTACGAGCAGCCACTACAGAAGTAATATTGAACTCTCCCCATCCAAATCCGAAATTACAAGTAATCCGGGTTTCCGTTTAACTTTCATTTCCCGTGCTTAAGATTAAAATGTCCATTAATTAATTAATGTCTGCTATTGACGTAATTAATTAACTTCTTATTAATTCCAAGAGTGGACTTAGCATGAAACACTTATTTATTATTCATAGAGTAATCAAACTCCAACTAGCTAGATTCCGAATAATAAAACTTTGTTTCGCGCTCCTCTTGAGGACATTATCAAACGAGACTCTCCTCGTGCACGATTCAATATAATAGCAATCCTAGCACCGCTAGATATTGATCACCACTACCCAATATATCAGGATAATTGGGTTACGAAAAACCCACACCATTTGATAAGTCAAAGTAGTGCATAATCAATACCGTATGCTCAATGCTAACCTACATTGATTAAGAAACAAATATTATCAAGACCTCGCCTTTCAGTAGATAGCCCAAGGCAAGTCTTGCTGTTAGATCCGTTCAGTGCTATACCACACCAATGTCATCTTATTTCAGTAAGGCTTAGAAATATGCGGACTGACATTGCAACCTTTCTCGATGGATAGTCAAATTCCATCTAGGTTGTGAAATTCATCTTTTTCTTTGTTTAGAACTGACCGTGTTACCTTAAAGTGGACGACGCCCACAACCGGTCTACTAAAACAAAGACTTAGACTTTGTTAGGTTAACTTATACATTTAAACATGCATTAACATCCATTAAATGTAAAACATAACAACATTATGACAAAAAAATAATCTGTTTTATTCCTTGGAAAATAAAATAAGAGTTTTACAGTATTCAATCACTCGAAACGTGATTTCTAGTATACAAACTCTAACATTCGGGCTAGGACATGTGATTCTACCGCCCACGCCCAACTCCAGGAGGATCTAATGGAGCACATTTGGACAAAATTTGGCAACGAGTGGACACAAATGATCTTCATTAGACAACTCTTTCTTCTGCTTCTTTGCCTCCATTTTTTTTTAATGGTGTGTTTTTTTAATTTTTTTAGGATTTTAATTATGTGTGTTTTTTTTTTTTAGGATTTTAATTGTGTATTTTTTTTTTTTTTTAGGATTTTAAATTGTAATTTTATTTTATTTAATGAAGTGTGTTTTTTATTAATTGGATTTGTTGAAAATAAAAATGAAAAATGAAATTGTATGAATAGTTAAGAGATGAGATGGTTAAGAGATGGATGGATGTAGGTGCTATCTCTTAGTTAAGAGATGGAGTGAAAAGTACAGTGGGTCCATGAATAGTGGAGATGAAAGGGTTAAGAGACGGATAAGAGACACCGCTGTGGATGCTCTAAGCACTTTAACCAATAACTCCTAAAATCCCGTGCCGACTAAGCAATGTGTCATCTTAGCCGGGACGGAGGGAGTAGTATCTGGTAAAACTTAATATTGCTGGATCCTAAGGAGCCCCATGCAACAACGTGGGTCCACCCCTAGTTGCAGTGGCTATTTGAAAAGTGAAAAGAGTGAGTATACTATTAAATGGAAGTGGAACGAGAAAGAGAGTTGAATGTAGAGAAAAAAGTGGTTGGGTATATTAATGATAAAAGGAAAGTTATCAAAAATCTTAGTTGAGACAAAGTAAAAGAAAAGTGTGTAGTCTTAGTTGGGACGGAGGGAGTAGTACATCTTAATCAAGTGTGGGGATCCTCTGCTGTTTCTAATACTTCCCTCTGTTCCTGAAAAATTATCATTTATTTCAATTTTCATCCGTCCCTAAAAATTAGCCATCTTTCACTTTTACCATTATTGGTAGTTGACTCTCATCTTACTAGCTTATTTTGACTCACCTTTTATTATAAAATAAAACTAAACCTAAAGTCTATTTTTGGTCCTATACATTAAGTTTGTGACCTTTTGGTCCCAAACAATGTGTTTGGTCCAAATTTAACCTTTTTCCGATAAAATTAACGTTCTAATTTGTTTGGAACCAAAAGGTCACAAACTTAATGTATAGGATCAAAAAGTATTTTAGGGCAAATGTAGAGAACCAAAAATGAACTTTAGTCTAAAACTAATACTCCCTCTGTCCACAAAAAATAGAATACGATTACCATTTTTGGTCGTCCACAAAAAATAGAGCACATTCCTTTATGGAAAGTTTTCAACAAATAATAACTCTACACATCATTCCATTAATACTATTTCTCGCTTACTTTTTCTCATTCTCTCTTACTTTACTAATTCTACATTAAAACTCGTGACATACACAAATTGCTCTATTTTTTATGGACGAATGAAGTATATAAAAGCAGGACCCACATGCTACTAACTTTTTCAACCTACTTTATATTACTTAAAACCCGTGCCAAGTTAAACGGTGACAAATTATTAGACGGGGGAGTTCATCGATAAAATAATACTCCCTCCGTTATTGAAATATAGACATATAGACAAACTTGTAAATGACACGAGTTTTAATGTGCAATTAATAAAATAAGAGAGAGATAAAATCATCGGAAAAGATCGTGGAAGTAGTGTTAGTGGATTGTAGGATTCACATTATTAGTGATGTGTAATTGACTAAAAACTTTTCATAGTTAAACTTAGTCAAATTTTGGAGATAGTCCAAAAATCTCGTATCATCACCTATGTATAAAATCTATTATGCGATGGGGGAATATTCTTTTTCTTATTTGAAAATTTTATTACTCCCTTCGTCCCCGATTAATTGTCACTCTTTGATCTGGTACGGATTTTAAGAAATGTAAAAAAAAGTTGGTTGAAAAGGTTAGTGGAATGTGAGACCCACTTTTTTATATTGGTTTTATAATAAAATGTGAGTTAAGTGAGTTAGTAGAATATGTGACCTACTTACCATTTATGGTAAAAATGAAGTGTTACAATTATTGAGAGATAGATCGAAATAGAAAATAGTGACAATTAATCGGGGACAGAGGGAGTATCCCACTAGAAATGAAATGTTTTCCTTTTTTAGTTGTCCAATTAAAAATGAAACGTTTTTTAAAATAGAAATAACTTTATCTCTATTTTTCCCACTCTCTTACTCTACTCTCTCTTCTTTAACTCACAAAACAACACTATATAAAATCTTGTACTGAAAAGCAAACGTTTCATTTTATTGGGATGGAGGGAGTACGTGAAACAGAGGATTCCTGCCCCTTTATTAACTTGGGATTGATGATGAATTGGGAATCAACTATTTTGGACTGACCTAGGTATCAGCTGACAATGACAAGTTTGATTCCAATGCACTTTTGACAAGTTTTTTTGTTTGAAAAGCAGAAACGCCGCCTTCACGGCTTCACTTCCCTCTCCTTTTCCTTTTCCTCTGAACTCGCACTCTCCCAATTTCAGAGGCGGCGTAAAAATCGCGCTCTCAAATTCAAATCAATCACTTCTTCCTATTCATTTTTGCAGTTTTAATTCTTCCAATTTGCATTATTTGAATTGAAGCCTAGGGTTATTGCCCCATTCATCCCCCTTTCTATTTGCAGCTGTGAACAGAATCACCAATGGCGCATGCTTTACTTCAACCAATCAGATTGCCTTCTTCTCCCACCTGGTTTGGGCAATTCAATGCGCCTAATAAAAGTAAAAATTTGCCGGCGACTATGCTGTGTTCCTCACGATCCGCTTCCATCACACTGAGCAGTTTCTCAGGATTGCGGCGAGCTAATTCCGTTGACGCGATGCTGCACCGAGGCCAGTCCAGTTTCCTATCAAAAGTTGCATCTGCAATCGCCGTCAATAGACGAGGGAGAAGTTCGCGAATGGCTCCGCGGGCCATGTTCGAGCGCTTCACGGAGAAGGCAATCAAGGTGATTATGCTGTCGCAGGAGGAGGCGAGGCGGCTGGGGCATAATTTCGTTGGGACGGAGCAGATATTATTGGGGCTCATTGGTGAGGGCACTGGACTTGCTGCAAAGACTCTCAAGGCCATTGGTATACACTTGAAAGATGCCCGTATCGAGGTGGAGAAGATCATTGGGCGGGGGAGTGGATTTGTTGCTGTGGAGTTACCGTTTACTCCTCGCGCTAAGCGTGTGCTGGAGCTCTCTCTTGAGGAAGCCCGCCAGCTTGGTAACTAATCTTCCAAAGCTATTAGTTTGTGGTGATGCTCTGTTTAAGTTGTTTTGTTTTCTTAGCTTTGGCTACTTATCGTGAAAAATGGCTCAATTTTCTGTTAATTGTTTTACAGTGAAAATATGAAGATAGATTCACTTTTGTTTTCCAATTTGATTTATTTGTGTTTTTGGTTCAGGACACAATTATATCGCACCAGAGCACTTGCTTCTGGGATTGCTTCGCGAGGGTGATGGTGTTGCTGCGCGTGTCCTGGAAAATTTAGGAGCTGACATGAGTAACATTCGAACTCAGGCAAGTATTTCCATGTCTTCCTAAGGTTTGGCTGTTTTATGGTTACCTTAAAATTGAAGGATTTTGCATTTGGTGAAGTAGGTCATTAGAATGATAGGTGAGAATCAAGAGACTGCTACTGTTGGTGGAGGAGATAGAAGCTCTGGTGGCAATATGCCTACTCTTGAGGAGTACGGTACCAATTTAACCAAGCTTGCAGAAGAGGTAAATTTCTACATTTTTTTATCTGTATGGTTGGACTCCTTTGGAGGTGTAATAGAAGCTGCTCTTATCTTTCTAGGGTAAATTAGACCCAGTTTCTGGAAGGCAGGAACAGATTGAGCGTGTCACTCAAATATTGGGAAGGCGCACAAAAAATAATCCTTGCCTTATTGGAGAACCTGGTGTTGGAAAAACAGCTGTTGCTGAGGGTCTTGCTCAAAGAATAGCTAACGGCGATGTTCCTGAGACTATTGAGGGTAAAAAGGTGTGCCAGTACTTTACTTGTTTATTTCATGAAATAGATGCAAACCTTTACATTATTTCAATCCTTGAATAATACTATTGTCTTTGATGAATGAACCCCCAACCAAATCAAGCAGCTCTGCCTTAACATCCATGCCAATATTGAATTCTATATTTGTTTATTTGGGAAATTCATGCCTTTCCTAGAAGAATGTATAATTATTCACTGGACAATGATGCAGATGCATGCTGGCACTCTTCATTATTTAGTCGGTCTATTGGTTTGTGATTATGATCATTTATCATGTCCAAGTTATCATTATGCTATTTAATCTTGTTTGTTGTACATTTGAGTTGAGTTCTATGCACTTGGATCAGAATGCATTTCCCGAATTAGAAATTGCCTTTTTCTTTTCTTCTTTTTATTCATTGTCTTTTCTTTTTTTATGTAATGCTTTCTTGCATATCAGGTGATAACATTGGATATGGGTCTCCTTGTTGCTGGGACAAAATATCGTGGTGAATTTGAAGAAAGATTAAAGAAGTTAATGGAAGAGATTAGGAAAAGTGACGACATTATACTTTTCATTGATGAAGTACACACTTTGATTGGAGCAGGAGCTGCTGAAGGGGCTATTGATGCTGCAAACATCTTGAAGCCTGCATTAGCTCGAGGTGAACTACAGGTTAGCTTCAGAACAATCATATGTAACAATGATGAAATTCGCTACATAAAGCATGAATCTTGCAGAGAGTGAGACAAGATACATTTCACTCATATCATGGCCTATCCCCTTTTTCTTTTCTTTCCTTTATGCCCCACTAGTATATCAATTTGACTCATTTAAAATCATAACACAGCCTGGAACTTGCTTATGATTTTGATTTATAAATTTGAATCATATTGCTTCAATGTCTTAGGTCATACACTTTGATCATGAGGTAGTTATTTCACTGTTTAAAATACTCTACTTTATGAGTGTATACCTAAATTTATTTAATTTAGATTTATGGATGCATTAAGCTTTTCCCCAACTAAATTTCCCTGGCCTTTCATCTCCATAAGTGATGTATTTTGATTCTTGTTTTAGTGGTTATGCAGTTTTCTGGTAGGTGATGTCTGTGTCATGTTTATGTGGATAAACAAGAATATCCACTGATCTGTGGTTAAGCATGAAAATCTCAGCCTGGGTAATATATAATTTTGATATCCTGGACTATTTGCATACTGCTAGCAATTCCAAAGAGATACTGGGATGGAGGAATTTTGGTGCGACTTTAACATGAATGTTTTCTGAATGCTAGTTATAACTAGTTTGGATTGACCTCATTATATGCAGTTTTGGCTCCTTATAGTTTCTCATTGGTGGACATCCTTTTTGTGGCTACTGTATCATACGTGTGTACACATCATGTAATTTCAGTGCATTGGTGCCACTACACTTGAAGAATACCGAAAGCACATTGAGAAGGATCCTGCATTAGAAAGGAGGTTTCAACCTGTCAGGGTTCCTGAACCTACTGTAGATGAAGCCATTGTGATTCTTAAAGGGCTTCGGGAGCGGTATGAGATACACCACAAGCTTCACTACACAGATGAAGCTTTAGTTGCTGCAGCTCAATTATCCCATCAGTATATCAGGTATGAATTATTAAGGAAATTGTCTATCATAATGATTATTTAACATGTATTTTTTGTGCACCAATTAACCTTGGACAGTTGTTTCCATTTCTTCTCAACCCTCAAGAAAAAATGAACTGCTTACATCAGTTGTACGTTGTAGTATTGTTTATCTTCTTTACAGACATTAAGAATGTCAAAATGAAAGGAATTTTATACCCATTTATTTGTATTCATACATTTAAAAGCAGCTGATGAATATCAACAGAAAAACTCTTTGATGGATGGTGTTAGATTAAAGTAGAACTAATCATAACAAAAAATAGAATAAAACATGAACCCTGAATCAAATACAAAATAACCTGAATATTTTGCCTCCAACCTTCATATGAATATTTGTTTGCAATTTGCATGTTGCAGCGACCGATTTCTGCCTGATAAAGCTATTGATTTGATTGATGAAGCTGGCTCCCGGGTCCGACTGAAACATGCAAAGGTAAGACCCTGACCTGATAGCTAACACAACCTTTTTTTCACCTTATGGTTATGATGATTATTAATTTGTTTGTAGCTTCCTGAAGAAGCTAAGGAGCTAGAAAAGGAGATCAGGCAGATAACAAAGGAAAAGAATGAAGCTGTTCGAAGTCAGGATTTTGAGAAGGTTAGTTGTGCACATAATTTCGATGCTGATATAGGTGTCCTGTATAGTTAAGATGTCAGATCCAGAATATGTTATATGTGGGTTGAAATGGAGGTATTGGGTCCTGAGCTTTTTATATTCTCTTAATTAATTTGTAGGCTGGGGAGCTACGTGATAGAGAAATGGATCTTAGGGCACAAATGTCTGGTCTTGTCGAAAAGAACAAGGAGATGGCCAAGGCAGAAAGTGAGGCTGGGGATGGAGGCCCTATTGTTACTGAAGTTGACATTCAGCATATAGTTTCAGCTTGGACAGGCATCCCTGTTGAGAAGGTCTCAGTTGATGAATCTGATCGTCTCCTCAAGATGGAGGAGACACTCCACACAAGGGTCATTGGGCAGGACGAAGCTGTCAAAGCCATTAGTCGTGCTATTCGCCGTGCCCGTGTTGGGCTAAAAAATCCCAACCGTCCTATCGCTAGCTTCATCTTTTCTGGTCCTACTGGTGTGGGGAAATCTGAACTAGCTAAAGCACTGGCTACCTATTATTTTGGATCTGAAGAAGCCATGATCCGACTTGATATGAGTGAGTTCATGGAGAGACACACTGTTTCAAAGCTAATCGGGTCACCTCCTGGATATGTTGGTTACACTGAAGGGGGGCAGCTTACTGAGGCTGTTCGCCGTCGTCCTTACACAGTTGTGCTTTTTGATGAGATTGAAAAAGCCCATCCTGATGTTTTCAACATGATGCTTCAAATTCTCGAAGATGGTAGGCTGACCGACAGTAAAGGTAGAACAGTAGACTTCAAAAACACTCTTTTGATCATGACATCAAATATCGGAAGTAGTGTAATTGAGAAGGGAGGGCGTCGTATTGGTTTTGATCTGGATTATGATGAGAAGGATAACAGTTATAACCGGATCAAGAGCCTTGTGACCGAGGAGCTAAAACAATATTTCAGGCCAGAATTTTTAAACAGATTGGATGAGATGATTGTATTCAGACAGCTCACCAAGCTGGAAGTGAAGCAGATATCTGATATCATGCTGAAGGAGGTATTCAAGAGACTGGAAGGCAGGGATATTGAACTTAATGTGACCGAGAGGTTTAGAGATAGGGTGGTCGATGAAGGATATGACCCGAGCTACGGAGCTAGACCACTCAGACGAGCTATTATGAGGTTACTTGAGGATAGCATGGCTGAAAAGATGCTTGCCTGTGAGATCAAAGAAGGCGACTCAGTTATCGTTGATGTTGATTCTGATGGCAAAGTCGTAGTCCTGAACGGTAGTAGTGGCGCTCCTCCAGAACCGTATCCCGAACCAGTGGTGTTCTAGATTTCGCTGTCTGTTCGATTTCTGCTAGTACGTTTGGTTTCTACAATTTGGAAGCAATCAGTTAAAATTTGATTTATATTAGGCTTATAAGTGCATGTTGTATGTTGTTTTTACAGGGGAGATAAGTTCTACATTTGAGTAGTTGGTAAGGGTTTATTATTGTCAAATGACAAGGATAGTAAAATATGGTGCCCCTTTAGTCTTTTTTTTTTCCTTCTGAAATTGGATGGTTGACATTGGATCTTGGAGGAAATAAATCAATAATGTACTATCTATTAATTTGATGTATTTGATTTGATGCCGGTTAGTAGTACATAATTTCTATTCTCTCGGTCCCATAAAAATAGGGACTCGTCGTGACTCTTCCTTCTCCACTCTCAAACACAATTCTTACCAATAATCATTAATTAGCAGTCCAAACAATTCCAAATTAAATTTTATCTAAATTTAATATTTGATTATCATATTCCGTTTACTTTGATGTAGTATCATGCAATGAGAAAGTCAAACAACGAACGCTCTGGCTCACCTATAATATCAGTAGTGGTTTTACTACCATAATTTATGGTCAAAAAAGAATACCATGAAAACTATAAATATTAAGGAAGATAAGATGTACTGTATTTGGGATTCAAATTTCTTATTCACAACTTTCGGCCAACACTAGAATTCCAAAGCTCCGTATCAAAAAGGTGAGATACAGAAACAACAAACTCAGAGTATTATACATAAGTTATCATCACAACAAAGTCGTTGTAGTATAGTGGTAAGTATTCCCGCCTGTCACGCGGGTGACCCGGGTTCGATCCCCGGCAACGGCGTGTTCTTTTTATATTTTGCATATGAAGCTACACAGTACATGTGATTCACTCTCATATAGAATAAAAACAACTTCCTTTCTTCATTAAATAATTTTTAAAATTCTAAGTCGTAAAAATGACTAAATGCATATATATTTACTTTCTTAGTATTACCATCAAACAAAATAATCACAATAGTCATTCATATCCATTAATTTCATCATTAAAATATTTTAAAATTCCAAGTTATAAAAACGACTATATGCATGTATACTTAATTTCTTAGTGATATCTCGAAATGAAATAATATTAGTATTTCACATCTAATAATATTATTACTCCTATTAAATAACTCTTAAAATTCTAAGACGAAGTAATAATAGTATTCCATATCCAACTATTTTATTCCAAGTTAAAAATACGACAGTATACTTAATTTCTTAGTGTTATCATCAAACGAAATAATCATAGTTATTCACATTCAGTTATCTTATTATTAAATGATTTTTAAAATTTCAAATAATCATAATCATTTACATCTAATTATTTTATTACTATAAAATTCTAAATTTTAAATTGAATAACTTTTCAAAATTTTAAATAATCATAGCTACTCACATCAAATTATATATATTTTTTTTGTTGTGAACATAAATTTCTTTAAGATATTAATTTAAGATTATAAAATAATTATATTTTCAATCTATTTTAGAATTATTTAAGTGTAATTTAAAAATAAAAAATAATTGCATTCTGAATAAGATATAATTTCAAGAAGATGGAATAAAATGACTAGGCAAACTATATGATGTATCACTTCTAAAATAGGCTGCCTAAATTTATTACAATTCAATTTATAAAATTTCTCTAATTAAATGGCACCATTTTGTTGCTTTTGTCATCAATATTTTTCATATTTCTATATATAATCCATGTAATTTCGTAGTGATTTAACCTAATAAATATAACAAAAGGGTAATCAAGTAAAGGAATAGTTTATAAGAAAACTGGTTTAAATAAAATCAATTTAAAATTTAATGACATTTTGTATATACTCAATTTTTGTCAATTTATCTTTACTTTTTTTATATGCATTTTGTGGAAATCAACTGAAAACTGCCAAAGTTCGGTTGATATAAAAGAACAAAAATAAGGTCACAACTAAAAAATACTAGGAAAATTATGGTCGTAAATTATTTTTAAAAGATGTATAGTGCTTGAGATGTTACAGTATTTTAACAGCAAAGTAGTAACTGACGCATTCCATTCCTATTAAACTAAGAATAAAGTTTGAAGAGACAAATCATTAGATTTAACTTTTAATATATATGTTGTCATGTTGAGTCTTGAAATTATGATTTTAATACATGGGGAAATAAAAAAATGAAATGGGCCGAAATATTATGAACGAAGTTGTTATCTGTTTTTGCAATTAATATACGCTTTAATACATACCACTATTTACATCGTTCCGCATTTTTTCTAAAAAAACTTTTGTTATATCGTCAATTGAAAAATTAACTTTTCAAAAAAGGGAATATTTTTTTTTTTTTGAAAATATCCATATACAAGAAACTAGAAAAGTAGATAAACTTTATCAAAGGTTGGGGCTAACAAATAAAGTTATTCATTTGCATTTGAATGACTAAATTAGTACTCTCCCGGTTCGATATTAATTGTTTGTCTTATCCGACTCCATTAATTGTCCACTTTCACTTTTTTTTATTATAAATGGTAAATAGGCCGCACAATCTACTAACTCATTTCACTCACATTTATTACTAAAACTAGTTTATACAAGTGGCATTCATGTTATACTAACTTTTTCAACCCACTTTTCTTTACATTTTTAAAATCTGTGTTCATTTCACTCACATTTTATTATAAAACTAATTTATACATGTAGGACCATGTTCTACTAACTTTTTCAATTCACTTTCATTTACATTTCTTAAAATCTGTGTTGGAATCAAAGTGAACAATTATTAGGGTATGTATGATATTCATGTCCATAGCATAAATATATCATTATTTGATAGATCTATAGCAAAAGCATTAGAGGAAAAAAATGTAACTTTGTGTTTTCTATCAGACAACTCCATCATTCTCTCAAGCTACTCCATCACTGAGAGCATCTCCAAAGAGGGGAGATCACCAAGAGGGGAGATAAATAAAGAGGTAAACTCTTATAACTACCACATTTACTTTTTTTTTCAAGAAAAATCATTCTCTAAGGGAAAAGATATTTAAGAAGGTATTATACCTTTTCCTATTTTGTAGAAGCATCTTTAGAGCATCCACAATAGAAATAGGCGCCACTCTCTCTCCCTGCCACGTCATCAGCACTAAAAATCCACCTGCCACGTCAGCATTTACTCAAATAGGCCAGCCGCAATAAAAATAATTCAAAAACAATTATATTTTACGGAATAAAATTTACGATTAAATTAAGGAAATAAATTTACGAGACATATACGGGAAAATTCATTCATTTCATTAAAAAAAAAGGTACATAGATAAAAAAAAAATACATGATTTTTTATAAAAAAAACGGGCTTCCACACATGAGCCCCGCCGCTCTCTACTCCTCGTCGCCGCCGCCGCCACCCGGGGTATCTAAGCCCGCGTCTGAAAACCCCACCAGTGCCCTCGAGGCATCCAAATCCACCCGCATGTTCTCGAGCATCGAGTAGAGAAACCTCTTCTCCGTGGGGTCGGTTGTGGCCATCCACTCTTGGAAGACCGTGTACATCCGTTCCTCCGTTTTTGCACGCGAGAATAAGGTGTACGCGCGTGGGAGTGGGGCCGAGATGACCTCCTGGGGCGATAGGGGGGATCCTCCCTCGCTGCCCGTTGCGCCCGGTTTTGGCCAACCGGGCGAGGGCGACTAAGTAGAGGATGGAGGGGACGAAAACTCCTCAGCATCCGGGGGGAGGTCGTGGGATCCGCCACTGCTGCCGCTGTAGTCGCCGAAATAGTTCAGCATCTGCTTCTTCGGCCACCCGGCGCCGCATCCCGCCCGGAACTTCTCGGAGTCCTTCAGCAACACATAGCATTCCCGAGAAGGTGAACTCCTTATACTTCCCCGGCAAGGGGAACTGACTCTCCGCTATCCTCCTGGCGTCCTCCTCATTTTGCCCACTAGTCGGCCTGGCGGAGAGCGTTGGCGTACAACCCCGAAAATCGGCCGACCGCGGCCCCGATCCGTTCCCACCCCTTCCGGCACTCCTCCCCGCCGTAGTCCTTCCTGTGCGGACAGTTCCTCCTGTAGGCCGCTCTAATCTTCGCCCACATGTTGACGACCCGCTGGTTGTTCGCAACCCAGCGGATCGTCGCAAACCGACAACCACGCCTTGGCCATGCCGGCGTACTCAACCTCCGTCCACTTCCTCCGCGCGGGGGTGTCGTCAACAGCAGGCTGCGACGACTCGCCGACCACCTTGCCCTTCCCCTTGGCCTTCTTCTTCGGCGCGGCCCGACCCGCTTGAACGGGAGTATCATCGGCCCCCGAGATCGATCCCCATCTCATGCAATGACAAAAGGTCATTTAATTAATTAATGGACATATTAATCTTAAGCACGGGAAATGAAAGATAAACGGAAACCCGGATTACTTATAATTTCGGATTTGGATGGGGAGAGTTCAATATTACTTCTGTAGTGGCTGCTCGTAATATTCCAATTATAACTTATATTAAATTGTGGGTTCAATTTAATTAGTAAAAAGTAAATTGGATGAGCCCATATCCAAAGCCTTCCATAGATCCCTGTCTGGGCCCAAAAGGAACTTAATATAAATAGGAGAATAAAGGAGACAGAAATAACACAATTCTCATTATTGTAATTTTCGAAAATTATAGCTCCCAGCTGTAGAGATTTTCGAATTCCTCTCCTATTCCAAAAAGGATTTCTTCTGTCTTCTTTATTTAAGTCCTAGTATTCTAGTAAGATCAGCCCACACTGATATTGGGATACAGTTCGGGAACCAGAGAGAAGATTTGTGGTTTAGTACTCAAAGCATCACGTGGAGAAGAAGCTAGCCATCTTCAATTCTTTGGAGAATTAATTAGGTATTTTTCTGCTCCGTAGAAAAGCATGTTTTAGGTTTTCAATATTCTTAAAGCATGATTAATTCAAGTTATGAGCATGATACATGTGATAATTACGCGAATAGCTTTTGTCTAAATAATCTGCTAAATAGATCTGATTATTATGTGATTGTTATTTATGCACCCGCTTCCGCTGCCAGTTCCATCAATTGGTATCAGAGCCAGTCTTTGGCTCTGATTATTTGGATTTAAATTTCGCGAAATTCATGTATGCATGTCTTATTTGATTACGAAGCATGTTCTTGTTTTATTGTTTATGTTTATGCATGTTGAACTCAAGAACATTCGAATCATAGAACTTGAATTATTCGAACGAACGAGATGTGCGATTCGTCGGCGCTTGCGCCGGGACGAATCGCGCTATGATGCGATCGGAGTAGGGTTGTCGAATTGAGTGGGAGCCGAGGGAGACGGGCATCGGGCGACGCGCCGGCGAGCAAGGGGATTCGTGCCAACCTCGAATCGCAAGATATTGACGAAAGATTATTTTAATGATTATTTAATTCCTAAATTAATAGATATCATTAAAAATAATATTATTTAATGAAATAAAATATTTTGGGAAGATTTCCCTAGATTTTAGGAATATTTAGATTATTTTCTATATCTATGAATATTTTATATCCTAGATGATATAGATGAGAATAATTTAATAGTTTCCTAAATATAATATATCTAGAATCTATAATAAGATAGATATATATAAGATTACATTAAATAATATAATTAATATTCTTCCTAATCTTGAACTTGGAAATTATATGAATTTAATTTTTCATGTCTAATTAAGATTATAAATAATGTACTTTATTTTAGATATATCTTATAGTAAGACATGAATAAGAATTAATTTCTAGATTAATAATTCCTAATACTAAGACTTTAAAGATTATAAAAGATTTAATTATCCAGTCAATTAAATACCAACAGAATTTAATTAGTCTTAATCTGCCTTAAGGCTAAAGGATAATTAATGAAAAACCATAACTAAAATGTCTAAGCGATAATTATGAACTTAAAGTTTATATATGGTCTCCATCGGTTGGACTGCCAAATTTTGTGAAGCTGATTTTCTAATATTATCGCCACCTACAAAGTAGGGACAATAATCCTACGAAAACAGTAAGTTCATAAGGGCGGACTTCTCACATAATAAATAGAATGAACTAGAAAGTGGTTCCCAATATTATTGCCACCTGCAAAGTGGGGACAATAATCCTAAGGAACTGCGAGTTTCAGGGTTCAATCAGAATTTATGAGATAGCTTGGTTTTGTTATCAGCACATGAACATTGTTATGGGAGTGTGTTGTAGAAATAAAATTCTGTAATGCTAAATCTGATGGTCATGCTTAGGCAGCATTTGGCGTGTTGACCTCCAAAGGAGGAAGATATTGATGCGTCGGTGTTGTGACCAGTAAAATTGTAAAGTTTTTGATGCGTATTAACCTCCAAAGGAGGATACAATTTATTAATTTTGCTGTTGTAAGATTTTGAAAAGTTCTATGGTTAATCTACTCAATTTCCTTACATAAGTTTATGACAAATAGTAAAATCTTCTGTTTGCAGTGCAATAAAATCCGTCAAGATGTCTTTTAATCCTCTTTCTGCCATTCTCAAAGAAAACAAACTCGAAGGCCAAAATTACATCGAATGGAAACAAAACTTGGATATCGTTCTCACAGCCGAAGAGTACAAGTTCGTGCTCACTACTCCACGCCCAGCTGTGCCGGCAGCTAATGCCGCGCAAGCATTGCGAGATGCGCATAGACGGTGGCATAAGGCGAATGAGATGGCTAAGTGCTATATGTTGGCTTCTATGTCATCAGTACTCAAGCATCAGCATTCTGCCATGGAAACTGCCGCCGAGATCATGACAAATCTCGCAAATCTTTTTGGTACTCAGAATCGAACGGCTAAGTCTCAAGCCTTTCGGAGTATCATGACGAAGTCTATGAAGGAAGGCTCGTCTGTGAGGCAACACGTCCTCGAGATGATGAGTCACCTCAACCAGATTGAGGTATTGGGAGGGACGATCGATCCCGAGTCCCAGGTTACTATAATCCTTCAGAGTCTTCCCCCTAGCTTCCAGCAGTTCAAGCTCAACTTCGAGATGAACAAGCGGAATTACACTTTGGCAGAGCTGCTGACTGAACTTCAGTCGGCGGAGGACCTTATGGTTCAAGCTAAGGTAGCTATGTTGAGTTTGGCGCCTAATTCCTCTGGCTCTAAGCCTAGAAAAGGAAAGAAAAAGGCACCGAACCCAGTGGCAGCTAAGAATGCTAAGGGAAAGAAGAAACAGCGGGGTGACAAGAAGCAAACTGGAAAGTGCTTCAAATGTGGAGAGAAAGGTCATTGGAAGCCAGATTGTCCTAAAAAGGGCAAGGCTACAGGTATGCACCATGCTCTAGTAGTCGAGTCATGTTTGGCTTCGACATCTACTCATACTTGGGTTATTGATACTGGAGCAACTGATCATATATGTTTTGATCCTGACTTAATGCAGGTGACAAGACGGCTACATGATCGTGAGATCGAAGTCCAGCTGGGCGACGCTACGAAAGTGGCGGCCGTTGCAGTGGGAGACGTTTATTTACGTTTTTCTAGTGATAGATTTTTGATTTTGAAGAATGTTTTGTTGATACCTTCTTTTAGAAGAAATTTAATTTCAGTTTCTAAATTGTCTTTTGATGGATATTCGATTTCTTTTAATGACAATTGCGTTATTAAGAAAGATGGTTCTTATATCTGTCGTGGTATCATGGAAAACAATCTGTACACGATCACTTCTACACAATTTAATCAACGTAAATCAGAACTCAATGCTACATCGAAAATTTCTAAGAAAAGAAAAGAACCTTCAAGTTCAATGAATGATACGTACTTATGGCACCTAGACTTGGTCATGCCAACGAAAGAAGGATTCATGCGATGGTTGATCAAGATCTTATTAAAGGTCTTGAGAAGGAACCGTTTTCGAAGTGTGAATCCTGTCTCGAAGGCAAGATGACTAAGAGACCTTTTAGGTCAAAGGGGAATAGGGCCAAGGAAGTACTTGAGCTCATTCATACTGATGTGTGTGGACCAATGTCAACCGAGGCAAGGGGCGGCTATCGATACTTTGTCACCTTTATAGATGACTTCTCGAAAGTTGGATATGTCTATTTGATGCGCTACAAGTCTGAAACTTTTGACAAGTTCAAGGAGTTTAAGGCTAAAGTAGAGACGCGTCATGGCAAGACTATCAAATGCCTGCGATCTGATCGCGGAGGCGAGTACCTAAGTGCCGAGTTTTTGGACTACTTATCAGTGGCGGGAATTCAATCCCAAACGACTGCGCCGGGCACACCCCAGCAGAATGGCGTAGCTGAAAGAAGGAATAGGACCTTATTAAATATGGTCCGCTCGATGATGAGTTATGCACGGTTACCTGTTTCGTTTTGGGGGCATGCGTTGCTTTCCGCAACTTATCTCTTAGACCACTTACCTTCTAAATCAGTTCCTACTACCCCATATGAGTTGTGGAATGGGCGAAAACCCAATCTAGAACATCTCAGAGTATGGGGGTGTCCGGCTCATGTATTGGAAAAGGATCCAACTAAGCTGGAGTCTAGGACTGAGGTTTGTGTGTTTATAGGATACCCTAGAGGAACGAAAGCTTATGAATTCTATAGTCTCAGAGATCAGAAAGTGATTGTGAGCACTCATGCCACATTCTTAGAGGAAGACTATGTAATGAATCATAAGTCCAGCAGTGAGATAGCTCTTGAAGAGCTAACTCAAGTCACAACTTCCATTAACCAAGAACAATCACCTAGTGTAACAACAATTCCAGAAATTTCAACTAATACTCCAGATATTGTAGTGCCGCGCCGCAGTGGGAGGGTCTCTCATGAGCCCGATAGATACATTGGTTTGGGTGAGTGCATGGATCACTCCTCGGACAGCAATGTACTTGATCCCTGGAATTTTGCAGAGGCGCAGGCAGATGTCGATCATTGCGAATGGGTGAAAGCAATGGATTCGGAACTACAATCAATGGTAGACAAAGACGTCTACGATTTGTCTGTCCTACCCGAAGGCTGTACTGCCATTGGGAGCAAGTGGATATACAAACGTAAACGTGGACCCGATGGACGAGTTAAAGTCTTCAAGGCAAGACTAGTGGCTAAGGGGTATACCCAAAAGGAAGGCATCGATTACGATGAGACCTTCTCCCCAGTGGCCATGCTCAAATCGATCCGTATACTTTTGTCTATAGCAGCTTACATGGATTGGGAAGTATGGCAGATGGACGTTAAGACTGCGTTTTTAAACGGGAGTCTTGAGGAGACCATCTACATGGAACAACCCGAAGGCTATGTGGTAAAGGGCAAGGAACACATGGTTTGGAAGCTTAAGAAGGCCATTTATGGCCTCAAGCAAGCATCTAGATCATGGAACCAGTGTTTCGATCAAACCGTTCAAAAGTTTGGATTCGAAAAATGCCCTAATGAAAGCTGTGTGTATAAGAAGGTTGAAAAAGGAAATGTTGTGTTCTTAGTTTTGTATGTAGATGACATTCTTCTAATTGGAAACAATAAAAAGATGTTGTCATCAGTGCGAACTTGGTTGTCCAGCCAGTTCGAGATGAAAGATATGGGTGATGCGGGACACATTCTCGGTATCAAGGTTCTTAGGAACCGAGGTAAGAGAATGTTGTGCTTATCCCAAGAATCTTACATCGAAACAGTACTTAGACGCTTTAGCATGCAAGATGCCAAGAAAGGTTTCCTACCTTTTAGACATGGCATCCATTTATCTCAAGAGATGTGTCCTAAGACAGCATCTGAGATAGCAGAGATGAGAAGAATACCATATGCCTCGGCAGTTGGTAGTCTCATGTATGCTATGCTTTGTACTAGACCCGATATCTGCTTTGCTGTTGGCATGGTAGCAAGATATCAATCAAATCCCGGCCAAGGACATTGGACTGCCGTAAAGAACATACTCAAGTACCTTAATCGGACTAAGGACTATGTTCTAGTTTACAATGCAGCCGAGCTCTGTCCTTTAGGATATACAGATTCAGACTTTCAAGCTGATGTAGATTCGAGAAAATCAACTTCCGGATATGTGTTTACCTTAGGAGGTGGAGCCGTAATTTGGAAGAGTGTAAAGCAGAAATGCATTGCAGACTCTACCATGGAAGCCGAATATGTGGCCGCTTCGGAGGCTGCAAAAGAGGCTGTATGGCTTAAGAACTTCCTTCTGGACTTAGGTGTGGTTACGAATATGCCCAAGAGCATCACCATTTATTGTGATAATTCTGGTGCTGTGGCAAATTCGAGGGAACCACGTGCTCATAAAGCGAGCAAGCACATAGAGAGGAAGTATCATATCATTCGAGATATAGTGCAGAGAGGAGACATACAAGTGGTCAAGATTGAGTCAGGAATACTGTAAAACTCTTATTTTATTTTCCAATAAATAAAACAGATTATTTTTGTCATAATGTTGTTATGTTTTACATTTAATGGATGTTAATGCATGTTTAAATGTATAAGTTAACTTAACAAAGTCTAAGTCTTTGTTTTAGTAGACCGGTTGTGGGCGTCGTCCACTTTAAATGAAAGGTGCGAATTCCCCATTAAATTTCAAAAGTGATCACAAAAGGTCTTGGTACAATGAATGAAAAAAGAGCGATACGATCGCGGAAGAAAATAACAACATAATTAGAAGTTCTAGAATTCAAAAACATGGGGAAAGGGAAAAACAAAATTTCTATTCGGGCACTAGACATCTCTGCCCTCGTCCACTTCGGGTTCTCCCGACTCTCCGACACTCTCCGCGTTCGAACTCTTTCCTCTCTCGAACGATCCCATCTCCTCGTCTTTGTCCTTGTTGCTTAGGGGCGAAGGAATCGAAGTAAGCATCTCTTCGGCCTCTCTTATGATCCTTCGAGGGGCCGAAACACGCATCCTAAGCGTCCTCCTACGGGGAACGCGAGCAACGTGCGGCTCCTCATCATCGCGATACTTCATCTGACGCGCTGCTCCTGGCGAGTACCTCTGCGTTGGCGGATGAAGTGGAGGTCCGTCAACGGCGGCAGACATGGCCGGAAGTAAGACTCCTATTAGGCCGACGAAGTCTCCTCGAGGCGTGTACTTGGGTGGGCTAAACCAGGTGTAGGATATTAAGGCTTGAGCGGTCCACTCGCTCCAAGGGGAAGGCAGTATATGGATAAGTCGCATGATTCCCTCGTGATGGGTAGTCCCGTACGCGTAAGCGTCCAGCCAATGACCATAGAAGTCGGTGACGAAGTTCAAGAGGAACTGATTTCTGTCCCATTCCAGCTCTCTATAGCGCTCCACCGGAAAGTCCCTATTCTTGGCGTAAAGGCGTGATAGGGTTGGACCATCTACAAAAGGGAAAAAGGAACAAGTCAGCACCGTCACAAAGGTGGAAAGGGATAGAAAGTGCATGATCTCAAATGGTGCTGCGAAAGTGTATAAAAGTCAAAAGATGGTGGTACATGGGTAACGTCGCGTCCAAGGTTCCCGTTCTTAAGATAACGATTCGCGCGCTTTCCGTTCACGTTTCGTCGAATCTCCACATACACTAACTGCCTTGTACTAGTTCTTCCACGTTTCTAGTGTTGGTACAAGCGCTGTGATAGTATAGCTAAAGCATGCTAGGTTCATAGTCCAAGTCTAAGCATCGCAACATTTCAACATAATCCCATGTAATCACATTCGCATTTAAAATTCTCACAAGGTCTCATGTAACATTCAACAAATCATCATTCAAGAAGCATCGCTTCGCATTCATAATATTTCTAGCACATAAGGCATGCTTTTCACAAGTTCTCGTTTTCATTTGACAAATCATCGTTCAGAAAGCGTCACTTATTATTCACAATATTTCCAAAAGCATCAAGTTTCAAGCACAAGTCACAAAATATCTAGTACCTCTTTCTTTGGTGTTGAGCCTTCCACATTTAGTTCATTTACACAAAAGATTTCATGGACTACCTAAAGTTTGAAAAGACTCTTGGGTCCAGAGCGGAAAGAACTGAGGCTCTGATACCAGCTGTAACAGCCCGCCCTCCTAGGGTATAATAAATGCGGCGGCTGCTACCCAAAACCGACTCTAAAGAAGTAAACATAGGCTAGGGTTTCATTTAAAGAGTACTGACCAAAAGAATTGGAAGAAATATCAGAGTATTTAATGCAACAACTTAACCTAGAAGTTTAAAGGAAAGAAGATATCATAAATGACGATCAAAATATCTTAGGAGTACGACATAATATCCAAGACAAAGTCACAAGAAAAAGGCTAAGGCCTCAAACCGAAGGCAAGATGCAAATATTCCAAAAGAAATTCTAAAGTGTATCAAAATTCAGCGGAAAACGACCAAGAGAAAGTATAGCTATGTATGAAGACACAACTACGCTTGAAGTTCAACATGTCCATATTAATTAATTAAACTGCTCAACACCCGCCACCGCTCGTCATCATTCAACCTGCACATAAGGAAAACACATGCAGGGCTGAGTATTTTGAAATACTCAAGTGAGCTCATTGCCAAAACATTTTATAAGTTATGCCACCCTTACCAAGTGAACTCGAGTTTTAAGCAGTTATAAGAGATATATCACGAGTATCACAAAATATATTTTCCATAGACTGGCCAGTCAAAATAACTCCCCATTTTCCTCATCAAAATAACAATCACAATCATTCCATGGTGCGACGAAAGTGTGGCCACACTTTTCGCCCACGAGACCGGCCGACTAGCAAGGACGGCTCCCGATCCCCTCGTGTACACAGCCTGGTAGGGCTTGCGGCCCATACTCAGACCCGAATTCGTATAAACATATCCATAGCCCTAGCCCAATGGAGCGAACTCACAAACTAGGCATCAGGCGCACAATATCACAATAAAACAGACATAGGCATGGCATAACAGTTAAACCACCCTTATAACACCAATCAATATTTTTGACAAAAATAAAAGAGAGTTTTAAGAGTAAAGCCCACCTCGACTGCTTAGTTTTCAAGTAGTTTCGCTTTTCCGTTATCCGGCTTCGCAACCAAAGTTTCACCTTTTAATCACATAGGCACATATCACAAATTAGGTTCAATACTACTCTTACTCATGCATGTCTCATTACTTTTCCCTCTTCCCAACGATTTATCTTATCATTACTAATTAATCAAGATCATGTTTATCACACAAGATTATTTAACCATCAAACACACACCATACAAACACTACACACACACACGTCGCATACACACACACACGCCGCACACACACAACACACACACATACATGTTCCCACACCCCTTTTTATCCCTCTTTCACTCAACCAAGATGCATGAGGGTTCAAGAAGACCGATTAATCGGTTAGAAGAAGAAAAAGAAGAAGTAGAAGAAGAACAAGCATAACTCTTAAACAAAATACCTTTTAGAGAAAAACGATCGGTAGAAAACAAGTATTAGCCTTGATTCTTCAAAGTTCTTGGATTAAACTTCAATTCTTCTCCAAAAGATAGCAAAATATTGGAGAGTAGAAGAAGAAAATTTGAGAGAGTGTATGGGGGAGGGTTTCGAAATTTATGGGGGCTAGGGTTGGGGTTTTGGTTCTTATTTATAGAGCTCAACAAGATCTTTAGGTAATTAGAATAGAATATTTGGTAAGATTTTATTCTACACAATAAAATAATATTGTGAAGTAGGGAAGAAGAATTAACAAAAATAGACTAGGTATCAAGCATGGCAATTTTCGAAAATTAGGTCCTCTAATTAGCCATGGTTTCGTTTTGGTATAATTTACGGAGTAGAATAAAATATCACGGAACAAAATAAAATTAAGAATTCTCCCACTTGGAGTCAAAAGAGGCGTCTATTTGCCTTCTTAAATAAGGCATGGATTTTAAATATTGTCTAGAATAAGTTAAGGCAAGATCTCTTGAAGTATGGAAAGATTTGGTAGAATATTTAAATTCTAGGTATGGAAGGAAATCAAATAAGGGATCAATTAAAATAAAAATAATACTCCCTCCCTTATTTTGGAGATTTTCGAAAATCACAAGGCACAAGGGGTGTCGATTTTTCCCCTCTTTAAAATAAGGAAATAATTGGGTCTTGGATTTAATTTGGATAAATATCCCAAGGATTAAATTAAATCCGGGAGAAATAGAATTTCTCTTCAAAGGGGGTCTAGGGTTCGAAAATTACAAGAATTAGGGTGACAAGTATTTATGGAAATTTTCTCTAATATTCTCACTCACCCTTAAACAAATAATTTGCCACATAATCTCATAATTTAATATATCACATGCCACATCATTAAATCCATAGGTTTGACTTTTCAAACTTTCAACGCAAACCCTAGACTCAATTCGACCATATCATCTCATGAAATAAATGCATTCTCGATTCCACGTCATCAATAATTAATTCTAGGGCTCTAAAATTAGGGTTCTAAATTCCGAGATGTTACAATTTTGTTATAGTCCTAGATAAAAATTAATAAAGAAACTAATACTAGTATGTACTCTCTCTATCCCACAGTATAAGTCACATTTAGTGTGTACATGAGTTTTACTCCCTCCGTCCACGAATAGGAGTCCCGGTTGGCCAATTTCATCCGTCCGCCATTAGGAGTCCCGGTTAGACATTTTATCTTGGGAGTATAAAAAATGACCCCACTTTTTCCTTAATTTAGAAGCTGCAATTAATTTTAATCCACTTTGATTGCAAATAATAATATAAATGGGTCCCACATTCCACTATCACACACTTAAATTATTACACTCAAACTTTTCTTAAAACCCACACCCAACTCAACTGGGACTCCTATTCGCGGACGGAGGGAGTAATTTTTAAGAAACGTAAAGAACTGTGAGTTAGAAAATTTACTGAAATATAAGATCCACTTTTTTATATTGGCTTATTATAGAATATGAGTGAAGTGAGTCAGTGGAATTCGGTACGTACTTACCATTTATATTGTGAGACAGACTGAAGTGGCAAAATGTGACTCTTAGGTACGGAGGAAGTATTTATGTTAATATCATTCTCAAATTACTCTCTTCTCTACCTGACCCCAATTTAGGTTAGTTTTGATCTATGAAGACTACATTTAAATACAGAAACGCAGAACAAAGTCATACGTAGGGCATTTTTAGGTCATAGTTAGTTTATTTTTAAATCATGCTTGGTTAGCATGACCTAAAATGATCTTAACATGACATAAACCCAAATCTTATAATATGACCAAAAACTGCGTAATTATGACCTTCCGTGTTTTAGGTTAATTATTGACCATTAGATCATCTAATCCCAGAGCCAAGATTTGGGTTGCATTTCTGACCTTCCGTGTTTTAGGTTAATTATTAACCATTAGATCATCTAATCCTAGGGTCAAGATTTGGGCTACATTTCTGGATTTAAATGCATTCTTATTTTGATGATCTCCATATAAATATATAGAGTCCTATTATCCACAAATCCACTCTTAAAGACCGAACCACCGAACCCTACCAAATTAGGGCTTTTAGATCAAGTTTTTTATGGATAAGATACAGAAATTTATAAATTATTTTCGCCTTCATCACGAGCCTATTTTAATTCATTTGAAGGTAAATAATGTTAGAGTTTGTATACTAGAAATCACGTTTCGAGTGATTGAATACTTGTAAAACTCTTATTTTATTTTCCAATGAATAAAACAGATTATTTTTGTCATAATGTTGTTATGTTTTACATTTAATGGATGTTAA
>NC_062966.1:2903190-2918744 GCF_023119035.1 Salvia hispanica | reverse complement strand
TCAATTTAATTAGTAAAAATAAATTGGATGAGCCCATATCCAAAGCCTTCCATAGATCCTGTCCACAGACTGAGGAACTTAACCATAAATAGGAGAATAAAGAGGCAGAAATAACACAATTCTCATTATTGTTGTTTTTCGAAAATTCCACTCAGCTGAGGAGAATTTCGAAATTCTCTCCTATTCCAAAAGGGATTTCTTCTGTCTTCTTTATTTAAGTCCTAGTATTCTAGTAAGATCAGCCCACACTGATATTGGGATACAGTTCGGGAACCAGAGAGAAGATTTGTGGTTTAGTACTTAAAGCATCACGTGGAGAAGAAGCTAGCCATCTTCCGTAGAAAAGCTTGTTTTAGGTTTCAATATTCTTAAAACATGATTAATTCAAGTTATGAGCATGATACATGTGATAATTACGCGAATAGAATCTGTCTAAATAGATCTGATTATTATGTGATTGATTTATTTGCATGCGCTTCCGCTGCCAGCACCGTGCATTGCATCCCTTCCATACCGGCATCATCCCCATCATCTGCTGCATCATCTAACTGCTGCATCTGGGGCAAATCTGCCCACTGTGGCGCATGACTGCTTGCATGTGCTCCCCTGCACACGCCGCCCGGCATACCCCACGGCATCCCCCCTGGTTCCCCCTGCATCCCTACCAGCGCTCCGGCCGTCCGTCCCCAGTCAAAGCTGATTGTAAGGGGACGTTAAACCCCCAGGCCCATCTGCCCAGCCCATCAGGCCCCGTCCAGATCCCACGGGTACCGTTCGTACTCCCCAGTATCCGCTAATCACTGACTACCACTCGTTGTTGTTGTCCATCGCTCGATATTGTTCTTGTACAGAAATTTAGAGAGAGAGAAAACTCGTTAAAACAAGTGGTGCAAATGAAAATGAAACTAAAATCGCGTATATATAGATTTTCAAAAAAAAAAATTTAAAAAAAACCAAAATTGGCGCTGGCCGATCGCTGGTCGATCGGCACGCCACAATGGCGGCCAGCGCATCGGCCAGCGTCGTCAAATCGGCTAGCCCAGGCCGATTTTCTCGCCGATTCTCGGCTGGCCGATTGCAATAGTTCGGCTAGCCGCTATTGTGGATGCTCTTAGTTAGTATTTTATTGTGGACGAGCCCTTGCTCGTGTTCACGTCGCCGCGTGATTACGCGAATTCTCCCACTCGCACAGCGCGATTTCCGAGGCATTTCCGGGACCGGTGGTCTTGCCGACGGCGCGCACGAGACCACCCTCGTCTGCGTGTCGCCGGCCGATCACCTCCCTCGCTCCCACTCGCTCGACAACCCTAATTGGATCGCATGTCGCGCGATTCGTCTCGGCGCAAGCGCCGACGAATCGCACGTCTCGTGCGTTCCAAATATTTGAGTTCTTTGTTTCGATAGTTCTTGAGTTCATCATGCATAAAAATATAACAACTAAAAACAAGAACATGCTTCAAAAACAAAAAAACATGCATACATGAATTTCGCGAAATTTAAATCCAAATAATCAGAGCCAAAGACTGGCTCTGATACCAATTGAAGGAACTGGCAGCGGAAGCGCTCACATAAATCAATTACAAATAATTCAGATCTATTTAGCGGATTATTTAGACAAATTCTATTCGCGTAATTATCACATGTATCATGCTCATAACTCAAATAATAACATGCTTTAAATTAATTGAAACCTAAAACATGCTTTTCTAAGGTTCAACCATTATACCTTGATGATTCTCCAAAGAATCGAAGATGGCTAGCGCCTTCTCCACGTGAAGATCTTTTAGTACAAAACCACGAATCTTCTGACTGGTTCCCGGACTGTGAACTGATATCAGGGTGGGCTGATCTCACCAGCGCACTAGGACTTAAATAGAGAAGACAGAAATCCTTTCCCACGGAGGAGAAAAATTCGACCTCTACTAGGAGTAGGGGGGCCGAAAATTTTGAGAGAAAAACAAGTGTATTTTCTGTCTCCTTTATTCTCCTATTTATAATAAGTCACATATTGGGCCCAGACAGGGATCTATGGAAGGCTTTGGATATGGGCTCCTCCAATTAGCTTTTTACTAATTAAATTAAACCCAATTTAATATAAGCTTAAAATTGGAATATTACGAGCAGCCACTACAGAAGTAATATTGCACTCCCCATCCAAATCCGAAATTACAAGTACTTCGGGTTTCCATTACTTTATATTTATTTCCCGCGCTTAAGATAGAAACATCCATTAATTAATTATTGTCTGCTATGGACTTAATTAATTAATATCTTATTTATTCCAAGAGAGGACTCAGCAAGAAAATCTTATTTATTATTCATAGAGTAATTAAACTCCAACTAGCTAGGTTCCGAATAATAAAACCTTATTTCAAGCTTCTCTTGAGGATGTTATCAAACGAGACTCACCTCGCGCACGATTCAACATAATAGCAATCCTAGCACCGCTAGATATTAATCACCACTACCCAATATACCAGGCTTATTGGGTTGCGAAAAACCCGCACCATTTGGTAAGTCAAAGTAGTGCATAATCAATACCGTATGCTCAATGCTAACGTACATTGATTGAGAAATAATTTACGAGACCTCGTCTTTCGCTAGATAGCATAAAGACTGTCTCATTTGTTAGATCCATTCAGTGCTTATACCACACCAATGTCATCTTATTTCAGTAAGGCTTAGAAATAATCGGACTGACATTGAAACCTTTCACGATAGGTAGTCTAAGCCTATCTAGGTTGTGAAATTATTCTTTTTCTTTGTTTAGAACTGACCGTGTTACCTTAAAGTGAACGACGCCCACAACCGGTCTACTAAAACAAAGACTTAGACTTTGTTAAGTTACTTATACATTTAAATATGCAATAAACATCCATTAAATGTAAAACATAACAACATTATGACAAAAATAATCTGTTTATTCATTTGGAAAATAAAATAAGAGTTTTAACAGTATTCAATCACTCGAAAGGTGATTTCTAGTATACAAACTAATATAAAAAAATAGGACCCACATTCCACTATCTTTTTTCACCAACTTTCCTTTACATTTTTTAAAACTCGTGCCGGACTCAACCGAGACTCCTAAAATGGGACGGAGGGAGTATAAATTATAGAATTTCACGTTATTTTCATTCATTGAGAAATAATAAACAAATTGTTTTCATGTTTGGTTCTGGCGAAAATCGCCCCCTAGCACCAATTTGATAGAACTTTATTCTATCGGGATTGCGCACACACGTTTATGATGAAACAAAAGAAAGATAAACCCTAGTTGAGGTACTAGGAGACTATTTCCGCCAGAACCAAGAATGAGAATAATTTGTTTATTATTTCTCAATGGATGAAAATGAAAATACTGTGAAATTCTATAATTTATAGAATTCTAAACTCTAAAATGTATAGCAAAATAATTAAATAAAATGTTTACAAAAGATATGGAAAATAAATAAGGATAGCTAACTAAAATAAAAGATACTGAATCAAATAAAATCAAGGTATATTGAAGATGATCTTCGGCGAGATTTGCTAAATCGAGGACCCTATCATACTAGTACTATTTTATTTTAGAAAATAATTTACCTTTCTATATACCCTTTTTTTCGGAATGTGTTACTCCCTCCGTCCCGCTTTAGGAGTACCAGTTGATCAATTTTGGGCGTCCCGCTTTAGGAGTCCCGGTTGAGATAAATTAATAAAAAAATACCTACAAAGTGTTAAAAGATGGTCCCAACATCCACTAAACTAATAAAAAAGTGTTAAAAGTGGATTCCAACATCCACTATAACATTTATTTATTGGACACTTAATTAAAAGTGGGTCCCAACATCCATTACTATATTTATTTATTACACACCAAACACTTTTTTCTTAAAACATGTGCCCGACTCAACCGGGACTCCTAAAGAGGGACAGAGGAAGTAATATACTTGTTTTTTTTCTTTGGAACGTGTTAATTTTTAAAAATGGTATATTTCACTTTTTAAGAAGATAAATAAAAGATATACCTCTTTCTCCTTGGAGATGCTCTGAGAAGAACAACAAATCCCCTTTGAATTATTTCAAATCTAATTCAACAAAGGGAACTGGACAAACGAAAGAAATAAAATTTAAGACTAAATAATTTGTGGAGAGAAAGAAGCTGGTATAAGACAGTAACGATTATATGGAATAAGACAATGACAAACGTAGAGTTGTGAGGATTATTGGAATAAGACACTGACAGACGTATCATATATAGTGAATGAAATAAAACTGGGCTGCTGTTTAGGCCCAAAAAATATTTTGGTATTTTTGAACCCTACTTGCAGTTAGGTCTTGAACTCCCAGCCATTTATGCGTTGGAGAGACCGCTTCTTATTTTGTGCCGAAGCAATTTATAAATCACAGGCTGAAACAGGTGAAATCAAAAGGCATTACTTGAATGCTACTGCGGGTACATACGAAGAGATGATGAAAAGAGCTATATTTGCTAGAGAATTGGGAGTTCCTATCGTAATGCACGACTACTTAACAGGAGGATTCACTGCAAATACCAGTTTGGCTCATTATTGCCGAGATAATGGCTTACTTCTTCACATTCACCGTGCAATGCGGATACCCAATTCAAAAGTTTTGGATACCCGATCCTGAATTTCCTAAAATCTAATGCCCAATATCCGATCCGATTTTAATTTCGAGTACCCAGTCCCAATTCAATTTCAATTTTTGATTTTTTTTTTAATTATCAACTACAATTTGTCTGCATCACATCAAGCCATACATGCAAATAATTTGAACTCCCACAAAACCTATATTCCCCACTTATTAGTAAAGATGTAAAGATTTAACCCCAAATTAAACTTAATAAAAAATTCTACAAATCAATAAGCTTTCCCATCGCAGCAACAGACGAGCCTCCTCTGCCATCAGCGGCGGTGGGCGTCGGCAGAGGGAGGCGCAGGCAGGCGAGAGAGTAGGAGAGGGAGGGAGGCGTGTTGTTGTCTGTTGCAGCAACTCATTAAAAACCCTAATATTTTAATTACTTAGACTTATAAATATTAAAATTAATATATGAGTAGTTAGAATTTAGAATATGAACAGCTGGGTAATTGGGTATTTGGGTTGGTAAAAAAATAGGCCTAATTAGAATTAATACACTATTTATTAATTTAAATTTTTTTTGGATAATTCGGGTATACCTGATAGGGTATCAGATTACTCGATACCCGAAAATCCAAATTTTTCAATACCCAATCCCGATCCGAAACCTGAAAATCAGGTTTCGAGTAACTAATTACCCGACTTTTTGCATATCGGGTATCCAATACCCGCTATCCATTTTGACTGGCCTAATTGCAGCTATAAATGATGGCTAAATTTGATGAGTAATTGAGATATTAATTTTAGTAAATTAATTTTCCACATTGAAATGGATTTCTGCATGCACTAATAAATGATGGCTAAATTAATTGAGTAATTGAGGTATTAATTTTAGTAAATTAATTTTCCACATTGAAATCATTTTATGTACTGTAGTAGTATTTTTTTAAAACGAAATACCGCATCACCCATTTCTTCCACCAGTTTTAGTATATTTCTTTTTATGTCTTCCAATTGATAATCACATTTCCAATTGAAAATCACATTTCATCGTACACCACAAACACAGTAGTTTAAAACTCAGCATACAAAAATCTACCTAACTTGTATTAAACTACAAATCCATTTACTAATCATAGAGCCGTGAAACATACAATATAACTTCTCTAGAGAAGAAAAAATTTAAGTAGGGAATCGAGAAACCAAAAGCAGCAGTTGAGAGATCGCCGATGCCAATGCTGATGCTTTACGATAACTAAACTATTAATCTATGGTGGGCAGTATTGTGGTTACGCCTGAGGCTTAGGGATCAAGACTTACTGTTCATGATTGATGGCTGCCAATGTCTGTTTCTCGGGGTGGTGTGGAGTTTGCAGCGATAACCTTGCGATAGTAGCCCCAGGAAAGATTTTTCTCCGTTATGGGCCTCTGGCCGAATGGGTTTTGCTTCACGTATTCTTGAACATTTTCTGCTTCGGCCAACCCCTCCAAGTAAACACGGAGATCACCTCCCGATCCTACGAAAGACAAAATAAGACATTTGTTTGTCACGTAATACCTATGTGCATTTGGGAAACGAGTGGGGAGTTGGGCAGAGAATAAAGTGATAACTATCCAAATGAAAAAAATATACTACTATACTAATGTACATCTTTCGATAAAACACCTTATCCCTTTCCAAAGTGGGCAGTGCAGCAAAGTGTTTAGAAATAGAGGACCGCTAAAATTCTATTACGGATAGTTGATGCCCATTATGTGCACAACTAAAAGAAACCAGAGCATAAGAAGGAAGTTCCGTGTAATAATGAGTTACATAGATTATAAAACACACCCAGACATGGCCAAACCAAACCGGCCCACCGGTTAACCGCCGGTTTTGAACCGGAACCGGAACCGGACGACGGTTCCGGTTCGAAATCCGGTTACGGTTCGACATACGGTTCGGTTACGGTTCAACAAAATTCGAAACCGTAACCGGCGGTTAACCGGAAATAAATGGTCATCGCCGGTAGGTTCGTAGGGTTGCAGGGGGACAGTCGGAAAAGGACGGTTAACCGCCGGTTTTCGGTCAGAAACCGGCGGTTCGTGTCGGAAAACCGGCGGTTTCTGACACAAAACCGCCGGTTTCCGACGGTTCGGGGGTAGGGTTGCAGGCGTAGGGCATAGGGTTGCAGCGTAGACTGAAAAGGTGTCGGAAACCGCCGGTTTTCGGTCAGAAACCGGCGGTTCCGTCAGAAAACCGCCGGTTTCTGACCAAAAACTCGGCGGTTCCAACCGTTTTCAAAATTTGAATTTCAAAATTTAAATTTAAGTTGAGCTCAAGTCCTTTTCCTTTTTTTTCTTTTTTTTTCTAATTGTTTCAACTTTACTTTTAATATATTTTTTGTAAATTGTAATTTTGTATCTATATTTTAAATTCAAGTGTATAGTTGTATACTTGTATTGTTGTATTTTGTAACTTGTAAGTTGTAACTTGTAATTGTATTGTAGAAATTTACATTCAAAGTTTCAAATCAATAAAATTGCAATTCTTTATCAATTTCTCTTTGGATTGTACTATAGAATTTAGAAGTAATAACTATAAGATTTTTTTTTTTTTTTTAAAAAGCAAACCGGAACCGAACCGGAACCGGCCCGGATGAACCGGAACCGGCGAAAAACTGGCGGTTATTAACCGGAACCAGAACCGCCGTGACCGCCGGTTAAACCGGAACCAGAACCGTCATAGCCGGGCCGGTTACGGTTCAAGCATGTCATGAACCGGAGCCGGCGGTTCCGAACCGGAACCGGCGGTTTTACGAACCGTGGCCACGTCTACTCACCTAATGAATTGTCCCTTACATCTCTGAACCGGTACGAGTAGGGAAAGACTGGAGTGTATCTCTGCAAACATATGCACAGTTACTTTCGTAGGTAAACTGTTATCAAAATCATGTACAAGACTGGACCTAATGTTTTATGTTTTTTACTGGAAATAGAAAGAGAGAATGAATTAAACTTACAGGGTTCGTTAAAGCCTTGTAGGGAGTATCATCTAATAAAAGCGTATTTGATTCGTTATACACTCCCCTCTCCCATGGGAGACCCGGCTCACATTTATCCCATAACTTTCTAAGTTTCTTCAAGAGAAGAGGCTTGTTTTTTTTCTCCGCAGTATAATAACCCGTATCAGTGCAATGCGATTGATCCTGTAAAAGAGGTTCCTAGTTAGAGAAAGAATACTTTTAAATGATGCATGCATTTAGTAAAGAGGCAGAACAAGTATATTTTTACAACAATCCCCATATGTGCAGCTGAAAATTCAAACATAACCTTTAATTTCCATGCAAGCAAATATATAAATGCAAAGATATGGAGGCAGGAAACCAAGAAATGGGCATAGATACACATGCTTTTTGGATCCCAGAAAACTCAATGAACAAAGTAGAGCGATATAGCAATATAGGGGGGAAAGCAAGAAAATGACTTGCCCAATGAAAAAGCAGCCTCGTCTTATTATACCCCAAAAGAAAATCTAGAAGTGGCTCCATATTTCTTCTGCAAAGGTTCCATCAGTGCACGTGGCATGTTAGAATAGGTGATATATATTGCAAGAAACCCATGGGAAAATTAGATGTGAGGAGAGACAGAGACATAGAGACTTAATCATAAAAATGCAAAGGTCAAAAAGTACTTGGTTCTTGAAGTCCAAAAACCCACGTTGAACTTTTGAAAGCAGAAGTTCAGAAAATCAGCACAGTGCGGCCTCCTAAATACTGATAGAAAATTAAAAGAATGTCAGTAAATAGCTGAGCAGCATTAGAAGCAATTAATTCATGTACCTGCTTTTTTCATTATGATATTATCTGGATCATAACTGTAAGGTATGTATGAGGATATATCAACAAGCAACCCATTCAAATCAAGAACGAGAAGCTTTTTCTTCATGTAGCCAGCAAAAGCTCTATCATCTTGAACATGAATGATTTCACGGGTAACAGCTTGTGTATCATCCAGCGAGAGATCATCATGTGATGCCAACGGATCACCATCAACCACACTAACAATTTCCTTGGCCTTCTCATGGGGTTCTTCCGGGTGATTGCTTACTATCATATTATCATCACTTTTTGTCGTTGAATGTGTAGATAGGCACTGATCCTTGATGCCCAGATGAACAGGAAAATCTTTGCAACATGCACCGCTACTAGAAGCTACTTGTGAGAGTTCATCTGCATCCGTCTTCGTAGATGCTACATTAAGCACTTCACTATCACCATTTCCACTTGTATCATCTGACTTTCCTGTAAGTTGGAGCAAATTTCCCTCAGATAAATCACCCCCTTCACTGAAAGATTCTAGAACACTCCTTGGAAGATCAGACAGGCCCGCCTTCTTCCGTCTTTTCCTCCGTTGATAAGTAATCATATCCTTGCCTTCTTTCCCTGAGCCAGACTCATATGACATTGCAGGAAGTTAATTGATTCGGCCCCACCTTGGAAAGAGTTTGTGTGTGTGCTTAGTTTGCTTCTGTCAAGTCAATTACAAGGTACAAATATTCCATGTCAGGTACAGAATCATAACTCTTTTTTTCGCTCTTCAGTCTTGTATATATCCACGAAAAAAAAACCGAACCTGCATAATCCAGTACCATTTTCAATCTTTTGGCAAGTAACAGAAGAAACAGAGTCACAAATAACAGATCAGATAAAGCTACAACAAAAAAAACCAACCACCCTCAGATACTTGACTCATTCGACTTTCACTTTGGTCAAACCCCACGAGCACATAGATCCCTCAGCATGCAACCTGCGAATTTCATTCATCACTTTCATCAGATCTCAAACAAATCAAAGCAAATCCCACGCAGAAAAGGATAAGTATAAAGCATATCAATCCCACGCAGAAAAGGATAAGTATAAAGCATATCAATCCCACGCAGAAAAGGATAAGTATAAAGCATATCAATCCCACGCAGAAAAGGGTAAGTATAAGCATATTACAAACTCAACTTGCAAAAACTCCAAATCATGTTCCCTCACTGCTGATTTATTCTATATCTTCATTTGCAACTCTAAACAATTCCCCAAAAATCTCCCTAGGTCTTGTTTCTTATTTCACACTCAACCCAAGAGCTCAATCTACAACGCCAACTAAATGCTCAAATAAATGTCAACACAATGAGCTCAATTCAACACTACAGTAGCTATTAACAGAAGAATGTTCAAATAGTAAATGCTATGAGCATTAGCTGACCTAACAGAAACTTAATGCAGAAAAATGCTCAAATAAATGTCAACACAATGAGCTCAATTCAACATGTCAACAACTAATCCGAGATGAAAAATCAAACAAATGATAACATCATGGCTCAATTAAACATAATGCAGCTCAATCCAACTAATCAGCACTAAACAAATGAGAACACAGTGGAACCGAAAATGCAAACTGAAACAGAGAGAAAAATACCGAGAAATCAAAGCTATATCAGTATTACAGCAACTTCAAAGCCAGCCGATCTCGAATTACTGAAGGATTCAAGTAAGGGGTGAGAGTTGAAGAGGTAGAGAGATTGAGAGAGAAACATAGGACGGTTGTTTTTTATTATTTTTAGCTTTTTCTGATAAATAAATATCTACTACTCCATAAATAAATATCTACCACTCCATAAATAAATAAATAGTATCTAGTAAGGAGTACTACTTTATAATTTAAATATATAATTAAAAATTAATATATGGATATAAGACCACAATATCCATAAATGTATTTTTTTTTAATCTAGTTATTTCGATTAACTCAATATGTACTCCTATCAATTTTATGCAAAGTCATGTACTCTGCTAATTTTATGAAATTTGTATTTTTTTTCTATTGTACAGTATAAATTTAATGAAGGTACAGTAGTATTTTCAATAAATTTTACCAAATAATTATAATATACTTCCTCCATTTTTTAAAAATAACAACTATTTCATTTTTGGACCGTTCCTTAAAAATAAAAACTTTAGAATATTTCTATTTTAGAACATGAACCACACAATCCACTAACTCTACTTTCAATACTTTTTTTTCCTTCATCTCTCTTACTTTATCAATTATTCTCTCTTACTTTACCAATTGTGCATTAAAACCCGTGTCATTTCAAATATTTCTGTTTTTTTAATACGGAGGGAGTACTATTATACGAAATGAAGAGGAAAGAATTGTGCACGTTTTAAAGTAGTAGGTATGCATAGTATTTTTGTGTGCAAGTAGATATTCGAACCGGGTAATATGAGTAGTTGTAATCGACGTACTATATGTGACGACGAATAAAGATGTTCGAAAGTGTAATACAACGTGTGTTAGAATGCTAACAATTCACGTCTATATTATTCCTGTGTTAAATTAGTTTTTGAAGTGAAGGTCTCGAGCATTTACAATCTACTGGATTTCAATCATTCTTAATGTGATTTAGGCAATGATTTGTCATCAACAATGATTCTCTCAATGACCTCATTTTTGGCCACTTCTGAAAATTGATTTGAACTGTAAGTTTCACGGGATAATTCTTCTTTTGTTCTAGCTTGGTAATAGCATTCCATTTTAATGAAGAACAATAGATTTGTTCCCAGTTAGGGAGTGACGCATAAAGGTTATGCGTCTTTATAAGTAAAACGCATATCTGTTATGCGTCTGTATATGATGACGCATAAGGGTTATGCGAGTAAAAACGCACAAAAAATTAGCGTTTTGGAGTGACGCACAACAATTATGCGTCTTTATTTAGTGACGCATATTATGCGTCTAATGTTAATGACGAATAACCACTATGCGTCTTTCATTAGTGACGCATAAGGGTTATGCGTCTTCCAGTCACGATTTAAACACAGAATCGGCATAACAGAGGCAGAAACACATTTCGAACGAGCAGGCAATTGGAGTCGCGATTTTCCATCGTCTCCGACGCTAGAGCCCATCTTTTCCGACGAATTTCAAACATATTTCGGTATTTGTTCTTCAATTTGGCTACATTCATCATTATTCATGTTTATTTTGCTCTACTTTGTTAGTTTTACCCAATTTATTAAAAATTAGGGCTTATAGAAAAAATGTCCCTCATTGTTGTTTTTGGAAAATGTTTGTGATGCAGAAATCATGCAAGTATTTGTGAGTTTGTCACTACAAAAAAAGTCTATATTAGTGGTGAAAAATAGTGGCGGAAATATTCCGCCAGTAGTACTGGCGGCATAGTGGCGGATAATCCGCCAGCAAATTTAGTGGCGGAATTCTAACGGACCAGTGGCGGATTTTAATTTGCAAATATCTGTGGCGGATTAATTCCGCCACTACAAATCATTTTTCAATAAAATATATAAATATTATAAAAAATAAATTATAGTGGCGGATTTTCCGCCACTGTTTTACTGAGTCTGAATTAAATCTAGGGCACATTTACGCTTTTCATTCCCTTCACTATTGCGCGAAATTCTCCCCCCCTCCGCCATTCGCCGCTGCAGCTCGCCGCCGCCATTCGCCGCTCCAGCTCCATCGCCGACTTAATCTCTCTTTTAATTATGAGCTTCTTTTTCCTAAAAGGTGGATTTTAGTGCAGATTACTTTGTGATTCTCTTTTTGAAACTTAATCCTTGCTTGTTGTTGCAACAGTTTACTTTTTGGATCTCACCTCACCTTTGATTTTCAACATCGTCATTTCCCCCATCTAGGTAATGATGCAAGTACTAAAGATTTATTCCATATGCTTTAAGTATGCTCTTTTGTTTATTTTCTTCAATATGCGTGTAAGTGGAAGATTTGAAGAGGATTATTATATTTGATTTGATTAGGTTATCCGAATAGCGTACATGCTTTATATTTGATCTGCTTTTGCTTGTTAAATATATGAAGATATTGCATGTTTCCTCTACCTAAGCTGTGGATGTTTCTAGGACATGAGTTTCACTCACTTTTGCTATGGCTTTGCAAGTAATCTTAGTATCTTACATATGGAATAACTCACATGAGACATCATTTTTAGCAAAAACTTTTCATCTAGAAACTGTTTAACTGTTTTTAGTTGTACTCACTCCTATTTGTTTAAATATAATATACTTAACCCTTAATATTGCCTCAATTATTTAGTTCAATTGTGCTTACTGCTAAGTCATTGTTAGAAACTGAGCTTCACCTATTTGAAGTTAAATAGGAGTAAGATCTTTAGGAGGATGCTTGTTTGGGATCTTAAAATTGCAACTTTGAAATCCAAGTTCCATTATTCATTCGTGTACAACTTTTGGAAGCCAATGATCTAAATTTTGAATGCACTTTGCCTTTCAAGATTTGGCATCTAGAGCTGACTTCTCTCCTCAAAATCTTTAACTAAACTTAAGTTCTACTATCAAATAAGTTCACCCAATTCCAAATCTCTGTTTTGGATATAGTAAAGACATTGTTGAATATTGTGTTTGTAGGCCTTGTTTGAGATTTTCCTTTGGATGTTGTTGCAGGTTATGGCATGGAGTGTAGTAATTTCATGAAAGGTATGCCCCATACTATATATAGCAACTTCATTATTTCTTATTTTACTATTTCAGACAATAACAACATCTTCATTTCAGATATTTCAGTTTTTAGCCTTACTCATATCTAAGATTTATCAGAGTAATAAAATTGGATTTTTAGTCATGATTTCCACTATTAGGCAACACCAACTTTCAATAATGATCGCAGTACTTTTTCAATAGTATTATTATTTTCCCTTAATTTAGTGATTTCTTGCTTACAACAATTTCCTTAGTGTATAAGAAAACATGAAATTAAGGTATGTGATAAGAATTTGAAAATGAGTTTGGTGGCTTACATTGGTTGATCTGGTAAATGAATCTTGAATTCATCGGCGAAGGAATGTATATCTGTTGTACAGTATTTCTTTTCCCATGCAGTTGCGAATGTTGAAACTAGGCGCTGCCCTTTCTCCATAATTTTTGTCCAACATATGATTAATTTTATGAACTCACATTCAGTAAAAGTGAAAGTTGTATACATTGTTTTACTGTAGGAGGAGATTGTTACAAATGACTACTTAAAATATAGCTGCTCAACCAATTCATTACACGAGAACTTCTATTCAGATATTTCCATTGTAATAATAAATAATGAATGCAAACTCTTAGATCATCACTTATGCATCCAATACATCTTTGTGTGAAAGATATTGACAATATAGTACATATTGTTATCATCTATGTCATGACTTATGGGTATTTTTGTAATGAATTTATTATTGTTATTGTTGTTGTTGTTGCTGCTGCGGCTGCTGTTGCTATTACTAATGCTAAAGATTTTTGTCTCTGTGTTTGTGTGCTTTAGAGAAAGGAAGCAAATATCACTTGCAAAAAGCTCTAGCTAACAGGTACTTGTTATTGCTAGTCAAAGAGTAGTTCTTATGATAAGTTTAGGAACAAGTTTTATAATCTTTATCATTATTCTGAATGCTTATATGATCTGGACGTCGTAGTATTTTATTATTCTTCAATTTCTCGTGTGAACCAATAAGATATGTTAGGCCTATATATATTATGCATTGCAAACCTAAGGCTGAGAACTTTTCTGGTTTCTTACCAACTCTTGTAGTTTCATGTATCAAAAGCTGGCTCAAGAGATGAACAGATAAGTTTGATCAAAGATTTGGAAAGGAAAGAGACGGAGTACAAGGACGGAGTTCAAGAGACTGAGAAAGAACAAGATATGTGTAGATGATAAATTTGCCAACAACATTTCCACTAGACATGAGACTAAGGAACATGAATCATTATTTGTTACTATTAACTAAAGTTTTAGAATTTGTATTGATGCTCAATATTATTACACTTTGGTCTTATGAGTAATTAAAGAGTATTGGTGTATCTATTGTTACTTTTATCATGAAATATGTATTGATTTGTTGAAAAAATTATCGCAACAGGGTGGGTATAAAATAAAATAAATAAAATGAAAAATCTGTATAAAATAGTGGCGGATTCATTCTGCCACTAAATAGTATTATATAGTGGCGGAAACAAGTTCCGCCACTAATAATGGCTCACCCAAATCCGCCACTATTTTAAACTTTTAGTGGCGGAATTGCTCTGGCGGACTATTTTCCGTGGCTAATCCGCCACTACATTTCTGTGGCGGAAAATATTCCGCCACTGATATTTTAGCGGCGATTATATTGCCGCGGCTCTGTTCTGCCACTAAATCCGCCACTAACTCGTTTAGTGACGGAAAAATCACTATTTAGTGACGGATATTTCCGCCACTAAATAGCGATTTTTTTGTAGTGTGTATTGGGGTGGTAGAGTTAAACAACTACCACATATGGGTATTGGTTATGATCCACCTCGTGCGAGGAGCTCCATCGTATTAAATTCGTGTGTTTCCTATTCTGAATTGGTGGCAATGATATGTGATGCGATGAGAATAGATGTGAACCAACACACTATAGAATTATTCTGGAGACAATGTATAGTGTTTGCTTCCGGGATGAGTTATACATGTTCTGTGATTTGCAATGATGAAAGTGTAATGTTTATGTTCAACAATGCTCAAAATTCAAGTGGGTGTATTGAATTATTTGTTGAGTATTCACCTGTTAGAAGTTCAGAAATCCCACCAGTTGTTGATTTTGGTAGTGGATCATCTGCGAGGGTTGAACTTTTGAGCTCTGATTGTGGTATTGGATCATCTACGAGGGGTGAACATATGAACTTTGATCATAGTATGAATGAGCAGAGAGATGTTGTAGATGTTGTTGATGTTGGTGGTGGATTGAATGATGAGGTAGATGTAGCAAATGTTCTTAATGAGCCAACAACACTATCTGATACTGAGCCAGAACCCGATCTCTGTGATGGTGATGGTTCTTCTGATGATGGTGATGGTTCTTCTGATGATGAGCTAATACCATGTAAACCTGTTGTACAAGGTGAACAACCACTTCCGGAATACAACACTAGAGGGTTGAAATT
>NC_062966.1:2866996-2903090 GCF_023119035.1 Salvia hispanica | reverse complement strand
AATTACCACGTCTTCTCTTCAAAGTGAACGAGTTTCAGTTAATCCTCTAGGGTTTACAACTCCGCTGGTTTAGGTAGTTCTTTATACCTATACACGTAATGGACATGTAGCATTATATAATGCCTATAATAGACTCTGTAATGAACGATTTATGATATGTAATTCATATGTTTGCTGAGGCATTTTTTCTCTCGTTTTATATAGTGTTGTATGTTTGGCGCAAGTTTCATTTATTCCCCAAGGGTTTAACAATCCTAGGGGCTAGGGAGTTTCAGTGGATCCTCTAGGGTTTTCAATTCGGTTGGGTTAGGGAGTTCTTTTAACATATACACATACTGGACATGTAGCATTATATAATGCGTATAATAGACTCTGTAATGAACGATTTATGATACGAAATGCATATGTTTGTTGAGTCGTTTTTTCTCTCGTTTTATACAGTGTTGGTTGTACCTAAATGTTCTCCAGATTTGAAGCATGTGGTTGGTCAGAAGTTCCAATCGCTTGATTTTGGTTTCGCGTTCTACGATGTATATGCCCGCGCTATTGGTTTTGATACGCGCAAACAAGGCATGAGGAAGACATACGGTGTTACTACTTGGTACTCTGTCGTATGCAATAGGAGGGCAGCAAGAAGTCGAGCGAGGGTCATGCTAGCAACTATGCGAGCCGCCTGATTTCAAAGAGAGAAAAGGCTAGAAAGGAGGCGAAAAGACCTCTTAGACAGTGTAAGGCGTGCTATGAGATGGTCCAACACGACTCTAGAAACTGTCCAATGCTTAAAGAGATGGCGAAGGAGAAAGAGCTTTGCAAGGGAAAGGGGAAATCTTGATGTTTTTTGTACCTACTAACATTGTTAGTTTTCGTTTTCGGTCTAGTCTTATTAAAACCAACAGTTTATGCATAATAAATGTGCATTTTTTGGACGTTAACGTGCATTATAAGTGAAGAAATTGTTCATTATTTTGTTTTAGCTGTTAACTTATCACTTTAAACGTTTTATGCATAGTAAATTTGCATTTTAAGACCGTTAATGTGCATTACAATAACAGATGTTTTCATTATTTAGTTGTAGCATTTAACTTTATATTACAAAAAATTGTATTAGCCTTGCATTATTAACCTTTTACCGTACATTATCATTCACGAATATGTACATTATTGCAAGCAACGAATGAACTTGTTGTAGATTCCATTTCTGGATCAGGTCATCAATAAGCACATTCTGTTCATTATTCGATTTATTTCTCCAATTAATCCTTAACAAGCCTAGCAAGTGTTCATCAAAATCCAGTTAACTTGTTGTTTTCACATTATTAATTAGTACATTGGCATTACTTGGATCATTACATCCATTATATATGCTTTAGTTATCAAGAGCTATGTATTGTTCAAAACTGGCCAACAAATAAGTCGTCTTTTCTACCTTCTAAAATGCATTATCCAAAAAAAACCACATTGTTCAAACAATGTAAATAGCATTTCAATGACTACTACTCCAATCAATTCAGCCCGTACTCTTCGACCCACTTCTCGAAGACGAACTTAGGCGGCCTCTCCTTCCAAAACTCGGTGGCATATCTATGGTTGTTTGCACCTTTGGAGTTATGTGCGGAAGTCAGCAGCGCAGTAGCAACCTTAATTCTGAACATTTCCAAGTCGCCTTAGCATCTCTAGGCTAAGGCGACAGGAATCAAATCGTCAATCGCTTGGTCAAAAGCAGTTCGTCGTTGCTTAGATGTTGTAGTACAGAATAGCAAACAGAGATGTATAAGTTTGTGTTTTGTAAATGCATAAACCAATGGTCAGTGAAAACATAATGCCAAAAACCTAACAGAGTAATGCCCACATTCCAACACATAATGCACGAAATTAAATGACATTCACTACACCAAACATCAGTTATGCAAACCAACCCATAGAATCTATAGATCACACGATGCACAGTCGATGCTAATATAATGCAATGAATCAGACATATAATGTAACTAACAGTAAGTCATGCTTCTCATTTTATAATGCAATAAATTAGACTACTAATGCAGTAATGTCCAATGTGTAATGCAACATACCAAACTAATAATGCCTAATTGAAATTAATATCAATCATAATGCACAGATTAGCCTACATAATTCACAAAACCAACAAATAATGCATCAAAACAGGGGCACCAAGTATGTAATCTTCAAATAATTCATGCAATCATATAACATTCAATGAACCAAATACCGATTGCTTATTGATTCTCAAAATTAACCAAAGAATGAACTCAGGAGCATTGAGCTTTTTCAGTTATGCAAACCAACCCATAGAATCTACGAAACACACGATGCACAACCGATGCTAATATAATGCAATGAATCAGACATATAATGTAACTAACAGTAAGTCATGCTTCTCATTTTATACTGCATTAAATCAGACTAATAATGCAGTAATGTCCAATGTGTAATGCAACATACCAAACTAATAATGCCTAATTGAAATTAATACCAATCATAATGCACAGATTAGCCTACATAATTCACAAAACCAACAAATAATGCATCAAAACAGGGGCACCAAGTATGTAACCTTCGTCATCTGTTGGTTGGCTTGTGTATGTTCTGTCTCTCTTCGTCATTTGTTCTCTGTAAGACACAAAATCGACATCAGTTTCATTCTTGAATCCAAATCCACTACAAACCCAGAAAGCTACCGAAAACGACGCAATTTTACAGAATCGAAAACAAAACCGACCAAATCAGTAAAGGTTTGAACCCTAAAATCGACTAAGCAAAAAAATAACTCAGAAATCAACTACACACTTCAATAATGGGAAGAACCCTAAATCAAATGCTCGCAATCTCATATTTTCCAAAAGAAAACAACCACAACTTTTGTGCATTATTCGAATCGAAGTTCAATGGACGCTAAAAACTGTGAATCGCTTACTACGTTGTCTCCTAAAAGTAGACAATCGACGATTAGGAGTGTTTCTAACTCAAGAAAGGGATTTTTGAAGCACACCGTTTTCGTTAGTTCCTCTTTAATCGACGACCGGCGGCACGCTCAAAACAAAATCGAAACTTTGTAGTTGTTAATCATCGATCCACGGTGCTCTTCACAACGAGAATCGACGGTGAGTGCATTTTCGACAGTGAAACGGCGTCGAAGGGTTGAATAAACGGTGAAAATTGTCTTTTGGATTGATTTTGGTGGGAGGAAGTGGCGGCTAGGGTTTGGAAATGGGTGGGAATTGGGGGAGACGAGATTGAGTCGTGGGTTTGAGGAGTGATACGATTGGAATGAGAGAGAAAGTGTGTAACATCCCGGATTTTAGAACCCTAATTTTTGAGCCCTAGAATTAATTGTTGATGACGTGGCATCGAGAATGCTTTTATTTCGCGAGTTGATATGGTCAATTTGAGTTAGGGTTTGTGTGAAAGTTTGAAAAGTCAAACTATTTAATTTAAGGATGTGGCATGTGATACATTAAGTTATGAGACTATGTGGCGATTTAATTGTTTATGGGTGAGTGAGAATATTAGAGAAAATTTCCATAAATACTTGTCACCCTAATTCTTATAATTTTCGAACCCTAGACCCCTTGGAGAAAGAATTTCTATTTTTCCGGAATTTATTTAATCCTTGGGATATTTATCCAAATTAAATTCCAAGAGCCAATTATTTCCTTGTTTAGAGATGTAAAAATCGAGCCCCTTATTTTTCTAGTGATTTTCGAAAATCACTATATTTGGGAAGGAAGGAATTGTTTTATTTTATTTGATTCCTTACTTGATTTCCTTCCATACCTAGAGTTTAATTATTCTACCAAATCTTTCCATACTTCAAGAGATCTTGCCTTACTTTATTTTAGTCAATATTCAAGAAATCCATGCCTTATTTAAAAGGCTAGAAATCGCCCCTTGTCTTGCTTCATGGAGGATTTTCCTTATTTTTATTTTGCTCCATGATATTTTATTCTACTTGGAAAATATACCAAAAACAAAACCATGGCTAATTACCTAGCCTAATTTTCGAAAATTAGGAGATATTGCCATCTTCTATTTTTGTTAATTCTTCTTCCCTACTTCACAATATTATTTTATTTATTTATTTAATTGGGAGAATGAGATCTTACCAAATATTCTATCCTAATTACCTAAAGATCTTGTTGAGCACTATAAATAAGAGAACACCCCAACCCTAGACCCCAAATTTTCGGCCCCCTCACCCCCATACACTCTCTCAATTTTTCTTCCACATTACTCCATTAATCCTTCATCCTTTGAGAAGAAAATTGAAGTATAATCCAAGAACTTTGAAGAATCAAGACAAATACTTGTTTTCTACCGATTGTTTTTCGCTAAAGAGGTATTTTTGTTTAAGAGTTATGTTTGTTCTTCTTCTACCTCTTCTTTTCTTCTTCCAACCGATTAATCGGTCTTCTTGAACCCTCATGCATCTTAGTTGAGTGAAAGAGGGATGAAAAGGGATGTGGAAACGTGTGTATGTGTGTGTGCCGAGTGTGTGTGTGGCGTGAGTGTGTGTGTGCCGTGTGTGTGTGTTGATGTGTTGTGTAGTGTGTGTTTGATAGTTAAATAATATGGTGTGATAAACATGATCTTGATTAATTAGTAATGATAAGATAAATCGTTGGGAAGGGGGAAAAATAATGAGACATGCATAAGTAAGAATAGTATTGAACCTAACTTGTGATATGTGCCTATGTGATTAAAAGGTGAAACTTTGGTTGCGAAGCCGGATAACGGAAAAGCAAATCTACTTGAAAACTAAGCAATCGAGGTGGGCTTTACTCTAAAAACTCTCTTTTATTTTATCCAAATGTTGTTGGGAGATATAAGGGTGGTTTAACTGTTATGCCATACCTATGTTTGTTTTAATGTGATATCTGATCTGCTTATACGAATTCGGGTCTGAGTATGGGCCGCAAGCCCTACCAGGCTGTGTACACAATGGGATCGAGAGCCGTCCTTGCTAGTCGGCCGGTCTCGTGGGCGAAAAGTGTGGCCACACTTTCGTCGCACCATGGAATGATTGTTAATTTGATGAGAAAATGGGAGGTTATTTTGACTGGCCAGTCTATGAAAATATATTTTGTGATACTCGTGATATTCTTTTATAACTGCTTAAAACTCGAGTTCACTTGGTAAGTGTGGCATAACTTATAAAATGTTTTGGCAACGAGCTCACTGAGTATTTCAAAATACTCAGCCCTGCATGTGTTTTCCTTATGTGCAGGTTGAATGATGACGAGTGGTGGCGGGTGTTGAGCAGATTAATAAATTAAAAAGGATATGTTGAACTTCAAGCGTAGTTGTGTCTTCATACATAGCTATACTTTCTCTTGGTCGTTTTCCGCTGAATTTTTGATATACTTTAGAATGTCTTTTTGGAATAATTGCATCTTACTTTCGGTTGTGGCCTTAGCCCTTTTCTCGTGATTTTGTCTGGGATACTATGTCGTACTCTTAAGGTTTTGATTCTCATTTATGATAACTACCCTCTTTTGAACTTCTAGGTTAAGTTGTTGCATTAAATACTCTGATATCTCTTTCAATTCTTTTGGTCAATGCTCTTTAAATGAAACCCTAGCCTATGTTTACTTCTTCGGGAGTCGGTTTCGGGTAGCAGCCGCCGCATTTATTGTACCCTAGGAGGGCGGGCTGTTACACTACCAGTCCTGGGCGCTCTTGAAGGAGAAGCAGAAGTTCGTTGGTGGTGTGCTTCCCCAATCGACGGCGGCGAAGAAGAGGGCGTCGAAGCGCACCTTCACTGATTATACAAGCAGCGAAAGCGGCGCATCTCCAATGGACTTCAACAATCCGGTGTTCGAGGATGAGAGTTCTGGCACACCGATATCCTCCAGGCGTCCCCCTGGCATCAAGGCTGCCAAGGCCAAGGGCACGCGACCTCCTCCGTCGCGACGCCACCTAACCAGGCCCCAAGCCCGACCACGAGCGCGACCACGGCCCCGTCTTCGGCTACGTCACATGCCTACACGGATTTGGTGGTCTCCTCCGATTACAGGACGTTGTTGGATGCGCACAACGCCCTGATGCAGGCGACCAACCCGGCTCAAATCGAAGGCATCCAACGGATGATTGATGGCCTCAGCCGCAGGTTGGGACTACTCTAGACTAGCCAGGGTTTTTTTATATGTGGTGCACTTTTTTTTTAATTTCTTATTTTGTAACTTTTTTTTAATTTCTTATTTTGTAACTTTTTTTAATTAAGTAAATGTAGGATTTGCCTTAATTGTGTTATTTTTATTTATTTATTTTGCTTGATATATTTGCATAAATTATATAAATACAAAATAAAAGTAAAATGCTTAGGGCGGGCTATAGTCCGCCTCATTGCAGGTGGAAGGGGCGGAGGATAAAATACTGACATGGCGGTGCATAGGGTGGGGCTTAGTCCGTCCCATTGTGGATGCCCTAACTAAAACAAGTAGCAATATATTTAAATTAATTAATAGATATTAAAAATTTTAAACATGATTACTATTAATTTAATTAAAATGAATCATATTTATAATGTGAATAATGTTGAGTAATTCAATACTAATTCTATAATGAAGTCAATTAGTATTATTGGAGTTTAGACGATTTTTATGTTCAACTGCGGTGATGGAGTGAAAGGACTTGCAACTTGCAAATCATCAATTATCACAGTGATTAAAGAGAAAATTATTCAAATAAGATAAATCTCAAATTCTGATAGAATGCTTAAGGTATAATGCGAACTTAATGACTAGAATAAATTAAGTTTAACTACCATCCTAGAGATAGATGTCACTAGGGAAATTCTTTCATTGAATCTCAATGGAGCATTTTAGAATATAATATAACGAGGTAAACGCAAGTTCTATATCGGATATTACCCTGGAAAATGATACGAGTTCCTTCCAAATAATTTGCTTTCATTTTCATCATTTATTACATCGTATTTCATTTTCATCATTTATTAAATTCGAACGAATCCGGTGGCTTCCTTTAGATGAAGGGCAGCTTAAAGTTAGTTATGATCTTCACCTACCAAATCGACTAATACCCTTCAACTAATGTAACACTACATACGAAAGAAGTATATGTGTTCGCACACCATCATCATCAAGTACTATACCACAATTACATAACGCATTCATAAAGAAACATAAAATAGATTTGTGGCGTCGAGGCATGAGATGCACGTGCATCTACTATTTAACGAGGCGCGCGTGAAGTTTGCATCCTCACTTTTGCCCATGAACATCATAACATGGGTAAAACGATGTATGCGCACATCCCGCAACAACGCGTGTCACAATCTGTCGCACGCTGGTGTGGGTGGCGCGCACACCGTGACGGATGCTCTACATTTCATGACCTATTCTAAATTTTGAATTTCTTAAAGTCAACGGTCAACTATGTGATAGAAGCATAAATCTTTTTAAATACAGCGATGTCAGGATAGCTTCTGATGATAATGATATCTATGTATTATAAAATAAAGAGTGTGAAGGGTGTAAGAAACAATTATCTAGAAAGGCTATTTTAGGAATGGCATAACCTTAATACTTTTAGTTAAATTGATAGTTTATCTTTGTATATTTGCATCTTTTTTTTTGCTATACTTGCTCCGACCATCAATAGATGTCACACTTTGATTCGGCACTAGTTTTTAAAAATATAATGGAAACTGAGTTGAAAAAGTTACTGGAATATGGATCCTCCTTTTATATGTACCGTATTAATTTTGTAATAAAATATGAGTGAAAATAAATTAGTGAAATGTAGAATTTATTACTAAAAAGAGTAAAAAGTAGGTATGACAAGTATTGACGGCCAGATAAAAAAAAAGGAAACTAGTAACAGGGGGAGTACTAATTAGATTACTCCTAACTATACCCAAACATAAATTTACTTGTACATTCTTCTAAAACTCATATTAAATTAGTTTATAAAATGCCAAGTTGGTGAATTAAAAAATCCAGTCTTGTACAAGTAGGAATTCTACATATCTCTTGCGTAACTATTAAAACCCACAAAAGATATGTATACTACAAATAAACCAACACAAGAATTGAATATTTTAGAGAGAAATTAAAAACCTATATATGAAGATGAAATGTACCTTGAAGGAGGGATCTCTCTTCTCAAGAGTGGCTCGCATAAGCTCAAGCTTCTTCTTTTCCTCATCATCAACATCAACATCATGTTTTTCATCTCTATCTTCCATTGTTTTTTCAGGAGAATGGAAAATATCGTCGTCCTCTTCCTTCACATTTGCCATATAATAAATTCTCGAACCAGATTCTGGTTGGAAAATTGAATAGTTTTTCTCTATGTAAAGGAAGTCGAATTATAGTTGTTAAGTCAGAAAATTTTCCATATACAGGTGATAAGAGATGGTCTCTCTGTTGGAGAGAAGCAAATAAATGTATACACAAAATTAAATAGATGGATGGAAGGTGACCGAAGGTGTAGGTGCAGTTGATGAATTTAATGGCTATCTTTATTATAATACCATATATTACTTTTTTATTGTGTTAGATGATTGAATCATGATAATGTTGGTCCAAGTTGGGTGACTCTGTAATTGGAAAATTGAAGTCACAAGATCTGATTCGGTTGATTCAAAGCCTGTAGTATTAGTTTTATAATATATTCATACTCCATTATTTAATTTATGATTTAAGACTGTATTAATAACAAAGGTTACTTGAATAAGAATAATAATATTATTAAACATTGTGAGAGTTAACACCAAATAAAAAATGTCAATATACATTATATATTAAACATTGTGAGAGTTAACACCAAAGAGAAAATGTCAATATACATATTATACATTATATAATTATATTGAATGTAACGCTCCTTACTCTCGATTAGTTAAAATCGAATTAGTTAAAATCGAATAAGTGGTATCATATTTTGTTGCACTTAATAAACTATATAAAAATATGTCTATTTATCTTATACTTCTTCTGTCCCATTTAAATATCCACATTTTTAGATGGCATGAGATTTTAGGAGGAATTTAAGTGAAATATATAGAGAGAAAAATAGTTAAATATTTTAATGAGAAGTGAGGAGAGAGGTATTTATTATCAAATATAGAAAATAGACATCTTTGAGGAGATAAATTGAAAAGGGAAAGTGAACATCTTAAGTGGAACGAAAGGAGTACTTCATTCGTTCCTAAAAAATAATCTTCTTTTATCATTTTAGTCTATCCCACAAATTAATCAATATTCTATTTTAAAAAATTTTACACCACACATTACATTATTAATAAGATGAATCCTCCTATCCACTAAAATTACATCAATTATTTAATTCTTTCTCATATTTTATCTTTTTTCACGTCAAAATCATACTATCCACAAAGTAGAGTTTCTACTTTAAGGACAAAGAGAGTAACTTATTTTTCCAAACAATCAACACACACTCTTATACTCCCTCTGGCCCCCCATAATTTTGTTATCATTGGGCCCGACACAAGTTTTAATAGAAAATGAGTTGAAAAGTTAATATCATATGGATCCTATTTTTATATATTAGTTTTGTAATAAAATTTGAGTGAGAATGAGTTAGTGGAATATAGGGTCCATTACCAAAAATGGTAAAAGTGAAAGATGAAAAATTTTTAGGGACGGACGAAAATAGAAATAAGTGACAAATTTTTAGGGACAGAGGGAGTACTATAATTCACAAACCTACTGCAACATAAACTTATTAAATACTCTCTCCATCCCGATTAAGATGACACATAGTCCGCACAAGATTTTACGAGTTGTTGATTAATGTGTTTAATTGGAGACGAAAAATATGAGTGTAAGTATTAAGTAGAGAGAGAAAGATGTTTGAATATTTCGATTGAAGACTTAGAGTGAAAAAAAATGGTAGGGTGTATTAATTGGAGAGATAAAGTTAATAAAACTAAAAATATATCACTTTATTTGAGACAAACTAAAAAGGAAAATGTATCACCTTAATTAGCTGGTACGAAAAGAGTAATATATAAAATAACCTTAGCTTGTGTCATATTTTGATTTAGATACAACCCACTAAAAACTACTCCCTCCATTTCATAGTAGTAAAGTAATTTTTTGCATTTTGAATGTTGCATAGTAGCAAAGTCATTTTACTTTTTAATAAAACGTGACACGTTTTCCCACTTTTACTTTTCCATCTCTCTTATTTTATTATTACTTTTTCCTCTCTTCTACTTTAATGTTTTTTAAATTTTAAAAAAATACTTAAAACAAAAATTGATTAAATCAAAAGGAAATTTACATTTAATTTTTATTCTAAATAAATTCCCTTTTAATTTAATAAAATTTTTATTTTAAGTTAAAAATATTTTATAAAATTTAATATTAAATTAATTAGGACAGTCAAATTATAATAAAGTCATTAATTTGGTCAAACACGTTTGACCATTAGTTTTAACGAAAAAAAGTTAAGTTTCGACCAAAACATATTGTTTGGGACCAAAAGGCAACACACTTAATGTATAGGACCAAAAATATTTTTAGGACAAACGTAAGTAATTGAGACTCATATTCTACTAATTTTTTTCCACCTACTTTTCTTAACATTTCTTAAAACTCGTGATGAAAAGAAATGAGACTTGTATTAGTGTAGAACGCAGTACATTTTTCCAAGCCAACTAGATATTACTCCCTTCGTCTATGAAATATAATGTCATATTTTGTTATTTGGAGTGTCCATGATTTAAAGTCTCATTTATCTTTTCCATTTTAAGTAGGTGGACACTACTATTCATCTAAGTTATTACTCCCTCCGTCCCCGATTAGGAGTCACACTTTGACCGGGCACGGGTTTTAAGAAATGTAAAGAAAAGTTGGTTGAAAAAGTTAGTGGAATGTGGGACTCATTTTTTTATATTGGTTTTATAATAAAATGTTAGTGAATTGAGTTAGTGGAATGTGTGGCCTACTTACTATTTATGGTAAAAATGAAGTGTGACTCTTAATTGGAGACGGACCAAAATGGGAAAATGTGACTCTTAATCGGGGACGGAGGGAGTACCTTACATCCTATTATAAAATCAATATATAAATATTAAGTCCATATTCTACTAACTCATTTCTCCATTTTTGTTTACAAAGTTAAATAATTTCTTAAATCCGTGGACCGTTAAAATGAAACTATGAATGGTGGACTAGTAAACACTAAACATTCTACAACTAAGCATACCACTATGTGCACCATTAATCGAAATTAACTTAAGTCAATTTAATTGGGACATTATTTGGATTAAGCCGTGCCATATTCGAATTAATAGAGGGATTAATTTATTATAGGTAAAAAGGTTTTTTCGAAATAAACCAATCAAATAAAATGGATGGAAAGTGTGTTTTTTGCTGAGTGAGTGAGTCAGCGGTCGAGTTGAGTCAACACACCAGTGGAGTCGAGCATTCCCATATCAAAATTACCCCTGAAATTGTAGTGTTTATATCCAACCGACGAGCTTTTGTTCTCCTCGCTGCAACTACTCCGCGTGATGAGATAGATTTTAATCTTGGACATTGAAGAGAAGGGTCTGTTGAAGTTGAATAAAATGAGGGACCGGGGCCGGAGATGGATATTTGCTTTCCTTGTCTGGTTTTTAACTTTTTGGAGGATTGAAGCTTTCAAGTTTCACAGAGCCCAGAAAACTGAGAGAATCTCCGGTAATAATCTACCTGCAAAATGTTGCTTCATCTTATTTGCAATTTTGTGATGCTGAATCTGTACGTTAATTCTGGGTTTGGATTTGAAATGCAAGGTTGATTTCTGTTTTAATGCTGTCTACACGTGATGTGATTTAATGCGATCGGATTGAGATCAAATAATACGAATATTATGCAAGTTCTTAAGCTTTTAATCTGTTGGTTGCTTAATCAAGATGTAATTTCAGTTTTCCCCATTGCACAATCAATTAGGGCTACACTGTGTTTCATCCACTTAGTTAGAGCTGTAGCTAGTTGTGCAATTGCATCTTCTTCAATTAAATGTCAAGAAGCTACTTAGTTAGTACTTGAAGCATTGTATCTTCTTCGATGAGCCGACAAGGATATAGTTCAGATCATGCCTTTTCAGAGCACGAGTTTTGTTTTTCAATAATAAGATATGGTTGCCCTCAAGTAGAAACATGACTTAGCATATTATCCCTCTTTGATTTTGCCTAAACGAAGATACTTTTAGGGTAACTCGACCTGGGACAGTGCTCTTGAGCTGGAAGTTAAGATGCGTGTAATCCGAGTAACCTAAATGGGATATCTTTGTTGCCTTACTAGTAACTGAAATATAGGTGAAAAATGGCCTCTCTTAAATTTGGTAAAGCTGTTTTGGAGACTGAATGCACATTTCCTTTTCTTTTATACAGTATACTATATCTGGCATGTGGTTCCTTTTATATGTGCATATATATGATTGCCGCCACCACTCTTGTTAGTTTTCTTTAAGCCTGTAAATGTGAACCGCTTTAGACACTGCATTGTTTGCCTTCTGAATATATCATCTATCTCAGTGCTTACTCTGTTTAATTTTCCCTAGATATACTAAAAGAGAATAACTATATTCTTATTCTGTCCACACTTCCTTCTTCCTCGATTGCGGTTTTTTAGTTGGACCTCACACTGCTTACAATTTAGATGGACGAAACATGAACTTAATGAAATGCCAATAACTTAATCTCTTCATACCCGATGTCCTTGCCTTCACCTGATGCAAATTATTTGAAGTGCATCTAGTGGAAGCATAGGCATCAAGGAAGACCTTAAAGCATTTGATATTATTTTATAAATATAAATAAAATTATTATAATACTGTAAAAGTGTGTATCCTTTAAATTTTGATGTAACTATATAATATCCTCACTTATTTTAAGGATTGTTTAGTAATTTAATATGAATCTGGTTTAGATTTATTTTGATACTCCCTCCCTCAGAAGGTAGTTGAGGCGTTTCTTTTGGGCACGGAGTTTAAGAAATTGACGTGTCAAAGGTTAGAGTGGAGAGAACAAAGTAGGAGTTGGAATAAAATTTGAGAGAGAAAGAGAGAGTAAAGTATGACAAAGAAAAGTTTTTGCTAAAAATGGAAATGACTCAACTACCTTGGGACAACCCAAAAAGGAAACGACTCAACTACCTTGGGACGGAGGGGGTATAAGATAAGGATCTTTGTTCCTCTTACGTCTATAAAATTATGACAAAATTTATCTATCTCTGAGAGAGATTTCAAATATTAGATTCAGAAGTTGTATGTGCATCGCACGTACCCTTTAGTGAGTACATTAAATTAATTTTAATAATTACTATGTAACATTTACTAAGCATTACTAATCCTTCGGAAAAACAAACTAGGTGGAAAATCCAATCATTCTCTTGCTTCAGCCCATAGGATACAATATCATTATCACCACCTTACAACAATACAAGATTTAAAGTATGTAACTCATATATTTTTGTTGCACCTTCAAATTTTAGGGAGTGCGGGTGATGTCCTGGAAGATGATCCTGTTGGAAGGTTAAAAGTGTTTGTTTATGAGCTTCCTAGCAAATACAACAAAAAGATTTTACAGAAGGACCCAAGATGCCTCACCCATATGTTTGCAGCAGAGATTTTCATGCACCGTTTCCTCTTATCGAGTCCTGTTCGCACTCTTAATCCTGATGAAGCAGACTGGTTCTACACTCCTGTGTATACAACTTGTGACCTGACACCAAATGGCCTCCCACTACCATTCAAATCACCTCGAATGATGAGAAGTGCTATACAACTAATCTCTTCCAACTGGCCTTATTGGAATGCAACTGAAGGGGCCAATCACTTCTTTATTGTGCCTCATGATTTTGGGGCGTGCTTTCACTATCTAGTAAGTCCATGGTCTCTTTATCAATTGAAATCACAAAGTTCTTACTGACTTCCGACTTACAAGCGTGGATGTTACAAAATCTTTGACAGATACTCTATAGAATTAAAAAAATAATTCTGATTGAATGTACCATATGCACTGTAGGAAGAGAAAGCTATTGAGAGAGGAATTCTTCCGTTGCTCCAACGGGCTACATTGGTCCAGACTTTTGGACAACGTAACCATGTTTGCTTGAAGCATGGATCAATCATCATCCCTCCATATGCCCCTCCACAGAAAATGCAGGCACATCTAATTTCTCCTAGCACCCCTCGATCCATCTTTGTTTACTTCCGAGGTTTGTTTTATGATGTTGGAAACGACCCAGAAGGTGGTTACTATGCAAGGTATGTTTCGTGACCTGCATGATTCATGTAATATGCTGTTCGTTCTCATAATATATGATAGGGATCGTCCCATATAGAAATAGGGATTGCCCCCCAGCAGGATTTAAGGGTTTCTACTAGAGCTAGAGTTGGTTTAGGATAAGGAGTCATTGTTTGAGTAGGAGTCTTTAGGAGTAGTCTATAAACAGATCTTCATTGTGATAGCAGGGTGTCTGTAGTTTTAGTTTAGGAATGGTAGTTTACCCTAGGGCCTCATTAGAGGATTATCTCTGTTCTTTATTTTCTGTTTGTCAATTGTACACTTTATTTTCAATCAGTGTGTTATTCTTCTTTCTTCCTGTCGGTTCCCACATCCTCTCACTCTTCTCTATCATGATACATGATTCTTTGTCTACTCGATTTTTGAAAAGTTCAGTTGTTATTTGATTTATAATGTATTTTTGGAAAGAGGAAAGGTTCGTTTAGTAAATTACTGTCACCCAACAAGCACCATATATACTGATTACTGAAGTCTGTTTTTCATAGTCGATTATCTAGAACATGCACAGTGAAGGACCCGAAAACTAGCCTGTGGACTAAAATACGCATTCTCTATTGCAGAGGTGCGAGAGCATCAGTGTGGGAGAACTTCAAGGACAATCCGCTGTTTGACATCTCCACGGAACACCCAACTACATACTATCAAGACATGCAGAGAGCTATCTTCTGTCTCTGTCCGCTCGGATGGGCCCCGTGGAGTCCTAGACTGGTTGAAGCAGTCGTATTTGGCTGCATTCCCGTTATCATAGCTGATAACATTGTGTTGCCTTTTGCTGATGCAATTCCATGGGAAGAGATCGGTGTTTTTGTCGCGGAAAAGGATGTCCCTAGGCTAGACACAATACTAAGCTCGATTCCGATCAAAGAGATTCTAAGGAAGCAAAGACTACTAGCCAATCCATCTATGAAACAGGCGATGTTGTTTCCACAGCCCGCTCAGGCACGGGACGCCTTCCATCAGATATTGAACGGGCTAGCTCGTAAGTTGCCTCATGACAAGAGTATTTACGTAAGTGGTGAAAGAATTTTAAATTGGACTGCTGGACCTGTTGGTGACCTTAAACCTTGGTAGCCAAGTATTGTTGTCCAAGTTTTCAAACTCACTTGTATCAATCTATGTCCCACAAATGTATTGATTAGTGTAAAGTTTCCATTAATGTTCAAATCATTATGTAGATGTTGTTGGTTTGTTGTAGTTTGATGAGCAGTTTTTGAGTTTTGTAGCAAGAAAAGTAGAACTTTCAATAGTAGGTTAATCTACTTTGATCACACCTTCAATGGAAATGAAATATTGGGTTATTCAAATTGAATGATGAGTCTGTTGAGACTCTGATTAGGATGTATTTGCAATACGTGTTGGATGTTGCTGTGCAGGTTCCAATTCTACAAAATATTGCACAATGGTCAAAGTATGACTTTTAGTAATAAAACAACCTCAAAGCAGATGTTATATTTTTATTTTGTTATAACATACTAAAAAAAAATGTCATATAAGTAAATCATTCTTATTATAACTTATTGTAATACTATATGCTTTTCCAAATAAATTTTCAGTTAATTATTTTATAGTTTAATTTCTTGTTGTATTCTTTGTCTACATGTGATGTGTTTTTTTTTTTTTTTTTTTTTTTTTTTTCTAAAACAAATCATCGTGATATAAATCATTAACAGTTTAACACAATAACAACAGAATCAATTATCTCAATATATGAAAAAAATATTTAAAAAAATTAAACATTTTGCTTATTGAAAATGGAATTATAAAATAAATAATATACTAGTCATAATGATTAAACATTCTCTTGTGCGATATCTTTTTATGTTTTTGTTATTTTGATTTTTCGTTATTTTTCTTTGCTTGTTTCTTTTTATGTTTTATGTTTTTGTTTCTTTTTCGTTATTTTTCTTTTGGAGTATATCCAAAACTATATCACTGTGTGAATATTTTTATTTTTAATTTACTTTTAAAAATGAGTATTTTATATTTAAAAAATATTAATTAATCACTATCTCTTCCTTAATTAACATGGAGGTGATTCCATTATTTTAGAAAATTTAAATAGATAAATTCTACTCCATTATTTATAAAAATTATAGAAATGACAAAATTATCCCAATTATGTACCTATTTACACTGAAGTAAATTTATCATTACCCTAATTATAATCACATTACTAGTACTATCAATATCTTATGAAAATATCTATCTAAGAGCACTCCCAATGCACTCGGCGTTAAATCCGGCGTTTTATCGCCGATTATCGCCGAAAATTCGCCAGCAATGGGGAGGAATCGGCGATAATCCGGCGTTAATTTTAATTCGGTAGAATTAACGCCGAATCCCGAAAATTCGCCGGATTATCGCCGACCACTGTGGGCGATAATCCGGCGATAAAAATAGTTTTTTTTTTTAATTTCCCCCCCTATAAATTTAAAATTTAATAATTAATTTAAAATAATTTCCCCCCTATTTTTTTTTTTTTTTAATTTTCGTCGTTGTAATTTTTTACTCGTGTTTAATACAACGAACTTTATTACTATTATTTGTCTTGTCTTATAAATTAGCTAGCTTTATTATATACAAAAATAAAACAATTAAATTAGTAATGATGTAAAAATGAAATGTTGAGTTAGGGAGAAATAAGGGAGAAACCATTGGAGCAGTTGGCTAAAAGTTGGCTAAAAACTATGGATAAATTTTGGTGCTGATGTGGCGCTGATGTGGCAGGAGTTAGGGAGAAATAAGGGAGTTTTTAGGGAGAGCATTGGGAGTGCTCTAACGTTTCAATGAAAAGAAATCTTATTACCATATTCCATCATTAATAAATAATGCGAATTAATAGCATAGTAACTGAAGCCAGTTATAAATATACATGTATGTTTCAGCTCATAATGATGGTAATAATGAGATAAATTAATGATCGTTGTTATAAATTAAAGAGTATCTTTCAAATCAAAACACAAATGAAAAAAATCATGGGATCGATATCTAACACGGTATTAAAGATGGTACTAATCCTAGCAATTTTGGGAGAATTGGAAGCAACTTCAGATGAATGCTCCAAAAATATAAAACAAGAGTGTAAGAAAATATTAGGTGAAGCATTGTGTCAAGAAATTCACGTACCAATAGAGGCAACGGTGACGGATCCTTGCTGCTTAGACCTCGTAACCAACGTTGGCAACGAATGCTTCGTAAGCGCAATCGTTGATGGCGTCAAGCAGCACTGCAAACTCAAAAACAATCTCATTAAAAGGAGGTCTTCTCAAATTTGGTCATTTTGCAATAACCTTGTAAACTCCCAGTTAGATTTAGGTGAGCTTGGTGATTAGTATAGATATATCTACCTAATTATTCTGCTGTCATAAATAATGGATATAATTGTATTACTACTTTGGAGCAATCATCCAATCCCTTTCTTTGTATGTGTTTAATTACCACCATTCCTAGAAATCAAATAATATATTATTCACTTGCATATTTATATAGACAGGAATATAAAAATTAATAAAAATTATTCAACATTTCAATATTTTTTAAACATAAAAAAAAAGTATACTAATTTATATGCGTAAAATACTTCAAAGTATCATATAAATACTAATATATTCATGCAAACCCTTTATTATTGTTAATGCTACAATTAATGCCGGCACTAACAAAAACCATAATTATTAACTGTAATTAATTACCACCATTCCTTAAGATTACTAACATAGCATCCATGTATAAGTGCTTGAAAAAGAGAAATTTTATGTTATTTGCCAATTTAGCAGCCGGTTTTTTTTATGGTGATTCTAAACAACCACATTATGGACAACCACATAAGGTTATATTAATAAATTAAAGCAATAATTATATTATTATAATATTCATTATAGTTAGTAGACAAATTAAAATGACTCTATTAACCCTCAGCCTCAATTTTCATTTTTTAAATCAAAATTCCCTCTCTTCTTACTCTTTAAATTTAAATTAAAGTTGTTCATTGATTAGATGTTGTAGTTCCAATTAAAAAAAAAAAAAATTTAATACACAAATCTTTAATATAACCACAATATTTTGAGATAATAGTATTACTTTTACTCTATAATAGCATTATCACCGTATGAGAATTTGGAGAAAACTTTTATATACTAGTAGAAATTAAAAGATGAGAATTTCCATAACTTAATCTACCAACCAAAAAAAAATGTGAAAAAACAGTTTTCCCATTTTTTTGGATAAAGTATTTATATACTAGTAATAAGTAATAATGTCCATAACTTATTCCATAACATTCCTTCTACTAACCAATGGAGAATATATTCATACACTAATAAACAGCTGTCTATATTTTATTTTATTTTTGCTTAATTGTGATAAATCTATCTATCCATATACAGATTGTTATATATTTGGATTAATTAAATAAGCCAGATGATAAAAAAAAAATCTTTTACTGATTAACTCATTGATTAAATGAGCAAGATGATAAAAAAATCTTTTCGTTAATAACCCATTGATTATATTTGCAAGATGATTCAAAATTATTAATTTATATATTGGATTTTATTGATAGCAAATATATGCAATTTGGGTGAGTGTTTTTATTTGGAATGCGTCGTATGAAAATAATTCACTAATTGATATATTGATTTTGTAATATTAAATCTCGAGCATGTTATAAAGTCTTTAATCAAACACTAATATTATAGGATTTCTTTTACATACAAAATAATTGGTGATAATAATTTACTATTTAATCTATATTAATCAATTAAATTAAACAAATTATTTAATCAAATAACAACGATAGAAGGATTTTTCTTAAATGAAAAAGTTAGTAGTCTCAAGTACATTAATACTCCAAATCTTTTATATTGTATAATCACAAATTGTTCTGTCTATTTTGCACCATTAGATATCTATCAAGACTACTTCATTAGTATTTCACTTATAAACCAAATAGTTGGATGAGAACAATTCACTAATTGATTGATTTACTTTGCAACATTAAATCTCAAGCACGTTTAGCCAAACACTAATGTCATATTTTGCACCATTAGGATTTCTTTTACTAAAAAAATTCGATGAAAATAATTCACTATTTGATCAATTTGTTTCTTGTGGTATTAGAACTCATGTAAATTAAAAAAATATTTTATTAAATAATAATATCATTAGGATTTATCTAATAAATCAAAACGTTGGATGAAAATTAATCACTAATTAAATTTTACAATTTTAGATCTCTAGTATATTAAAAAATCATTTAATCAAGCACTAATTGATTAATCGATTTGGCAACATTAGATCTCAATCAAGACTAGTCGTTAGTATCTCTTTTACAAACCAAATAGTAGGATGAGAACAATTCACTAATTGATCTATTTATCTTGCAATATTAAATCTCAAGCCCATTAAAAATTATTTAATCAAACACTAATATCATATGATTTCTTTTACTGACAAAATTTTCCAATGAGAATAATTTACTATTTAATCTTATTTATTTGTTGTATTAGAATTTAAGTAAATTAAAAAATATTTAATCAAATAATAATATCATTAGGATTTCTTTAATGTATTTTTAATCTAAATTCACAATTTATCAATATAAGGAAATTAGATCTAAAAGTTACTGAGATAAAATTTGAGTGTGTAATCAATATCGATAATAAAATTTGATTAAAAATATATTTAATCAAATCATTACTTGATTCATCTATTTTACAACATTACATATCCGTCAATATTGGATGAGAATAATTCAATCTATTTGCTTTGCAGTATTATTAAACACTAATGTCATAGGATTTCTTTCACTGTCAAAATAGCTCAACGAGAGAAATTATGTTTGATCTATTTATTTATTGTGATATTTATTTATTTATTGTGATATTAGAATTTGCTTTGCAGTATTATTAAACATTAATGTCATAGGATTTCTTTCACTGTCAAAATAGCTCAACGAGAGAAATTATGTTTGATCTATTTATTAATTGTGATATTTATTTATTTATTTATTGTGATATTAGAATTTGCTTTGCAGTATTATTAAACACTAATGTCATAGGATTTCTTTCACTGCCAAAATAGCTCAACGAGAGAAATTATGTTTGATCTATTTATTTATTGTGATATTAGAATTTAAGTACATTAGAAAATTAAGTTTTGTTTTTAAGTGTGGGTGGGGGGTAAATTGAAAAATTAAGTTATTCCAATAATAAATTAATTCGAGTTTCTAAAATAAGGATGAATGAAATTAAATTACTGATTGACATTTGCAATGTTAGATCTCAAAGTGCATTAAAAAATTCAATCAAAATACACTTATAAGAAGAGGAATTATAATCTTAACTAATTTACTTGTTGTAATTTTGTTATTTATCTTTTAATTTGGTTTCTTGTATTTCAAATATGTTATTCCAATATAAAATTGTTTTGTTAAGTTTTATTGCGTGTGTTATATAATTTAGCTAAATCCAACTAAATCTAATACAGAATTAATTAAATTGAGTCATTTAATTAAGTGATACTATTGTTTAAATTAAATATTTGAATTTTCATCTATTATTCAACAATAATAATAGAATGCTTTTTACAAACTAAATGGATGGTTGCCAGTGTCATTACTAACCTATTAATTACCTCTATCGTAAATCTTAGGGGAAAAAAATGAAAAAAGAAATGGAAGAGAGGGAGAAGCTGAAAAAATGGGCGCCATTTGTGTTGGAATAGTTAAGAGGCGGTAATCCAACTAAAGGACATTAAAGTAAATTTGATTATAATTGAATCGGATATTATAAGTAAACCGTTTTTTTTCCATACTAAACCAGTTTATGGTTGTACATAATGTGGTCACTTAGCTTTTCCCTTTTTTTTATTATAATTTACTTTACTTTATTTGATTTGTCCTCCGTTCAATATATTATTGCATTACGTAATTTTCTCAATATACCACAATAATAGTGATAAAATATTAATTGAATTCTATGATTTAAAAAGGTTAAATAATAGAAAAGGCTTATATAAACATAATATTATAATGTGGAAAAAATACATTAAATAAGTTATTTTTGAATAAAATGAATAATACCACGCCTCCCTCCGTTCGCCGTTAACTGTCTCGTTTGGGATCTGAGTTTTAAGAAATCAGTACGTAGGTAAGTACAAAAATTAATGAAATACTTGAGTTCAATACTTTTAATGAAATGTGAGTGTATGATAATTGTGGCACGGTGGCAATTATTTGGAGGAATTGGAGATAAGCGAATAAAATGCAGAAAGTGGAGATATGCTAACAATCTAAATTTGCAAATCTGGATTTCGTAAAAAACCTTAGATAAATAATTAGGCCTTCTTGTAACACGAGAAGATACAATACCGGTTCAGTTCTAATTTCGGTAGATTACGGAAATTAGTTTCTAAAATTAGAAAGCTTTTTGTTTAGATCTCTGCTCAGTGAAAAACACTATCTCATTGATTGAAGGCACATATTAGGGAGAAAAGCAAAAATCGCTAATTTTTATGTGATAGACATGCATGTCTCTTACGCTCATATGGCCATATGTGTGATGCATAATCCTTATGCATCTCCAATTAATGAGACACGAAACGCTTATGCATCCCTCACGAAACAGAAATCTAAATAAAACTCCCCAATCCACATGATAAAGGGTAACCATGCATCTGAGCCATCTGATGTTGATCACCCGGATCAACAGCTGGAATTCAAGTGCAACGGCTAACTTGAGAATGGAAGCGGTTTGTTGAAGCGCGCCTCTAGCTGGGACCACGAGCTGAGGAGATGAGCTGCCACGTCAGTATATAAATGTGGAAGCCCAATTTGCACTCAAATAATTCACGTGTTCTCTTCTCGTTATATTCAACATCAGATTAGGGTTTCTTCACTTGATTAACTTTGGGGAAAAAGTTAGATTAGAGGTGTGAGATTCAGAGTCGAGTTGTTGTGTAACAGCCCGCCCTCTTAGGGTACAATAAATGCGGGGACTGCTACCCAAACGGACTCTAAAGAAGTAAATATAGGCTAGGGTTTCATTTAAAGAGTTTTGACCAAAGCATTTAAAGGAAACATCAGAGCAATAAAACAACAACTTATCCTAGAAGCTTAAATAAGAAATAGGAAGGTATCATAAATAACGAGCAAAATCTCAAGAGTATGACATGATTTCCAAGATAAAATCCTCAAAAAAAGCCTAAGGCCAAAAACCCAAAATAAATAAGTGCAAAATATCCATAACAACACTAAAGTGTATCGAAAACTCAGCGGAAGACGACCAAGAGAAAAAGAGCAGCTATGTATGAAGACACAACTAAACTTGAAGTTCAAATTATCCATCTTAATTAGTTAACAAGCTCAACACCCGCCACCGCTCGTCGTCATTCAACCTGCACATACGGAAATCACATGCAGGGCTGAGTATTTTGAAATACTCAGTGAACTCGTAGCAAAAACATTTTAATAGATAAGTTATGCCACCCTTACCATAGTGAACTCGGGTTTTAAGCAGTTATAAAGAATATCACGAGTATCACAAAATATATTTCATTAGAGTGGCCAGTCAAAATAACTCCCCATTTTCTCATAAGTTTCCACAATCACAATCACAATCACAATATTTCCATGGTGCGACGAAAGTGTGGCCACACTTTTCGCCCACGAGACCGGCCGACTAGCAAGGACGACTCCCGATCCCATCGTGTACACAGCCTGGTAGGGTTTGCGGCCCATACTCAGACCCGATTTCGTATAATCATATCCATAGCCCTATAGCCCAATGGAGCGAACTCACAAACTAGGCATCAGACACACAATATCACAATAAAACAAACATAGGCATGGCATAACAGTTAAACCACCCTTATAACACCAATCAATATTTTTTGACAAAATAAAAGAGAGTTTTAAGAGTAAAGCCCACCTCGACTGCTTAGATTTCAAGTAGTTCGCTTTTCCGTTATCCGGCTTCGCAACCGAGGTTTCACCTTTTAATCACATAGGCACATATCACAAATCAGGTTCAACACAAACTCCTAACTCATGCATGTCTCAACACCTTCCCTTTTTCCCATCGATTTATCTTAACACATTAATCAAAGCCATGTTCATCACAAAAGTTCCATTCTCATCTCAACTCTAGGTCTAACGTCAACATATGTCATACAAGAATATTTGCCAACACACAACACACACACACACACGCACGCCTACACGCACGCACACACACGCACGCCCACACACACCACATGCATATTTATTCACATATCCCTTTTATCCCACTTTCACTCAAACAAGATGCATGAGGGTTCAAGAAGACCGATTAATCGGTTAGAAAGAAGAGGAATCGAGTGGAAAAAAGGGGATTAAATATAAGAATACCTTATTGAGAAAAACGAACGGTAGAAATTAAGTATTAGCCTTGGTTCTTCAAGATTCTTGGGTTGAACTTCAATTCTTCTTCAAAAGATGACAAAGTATTGGAGAATAGGAGAAGAAAAATTGGAGAGAGTGAAGAAGGAGAGGGAGGTGTGTAGTAGGGGTGGGGGGCGAAAATTCTAGGGTTAGGTTTAGGAGTTCTCCTATTTATAGTGCTCAACAAGATCTTTAGGTAATTAAGATAGAATACTTGGTAAGATTTTATTCTCCACAATTAAATAAAATAATATTGTGGAGTGGAGAAGAAGAATTAACAAAAATAGACTCTAGGGCAAAATCCCCTAATTTTCGAAAATTAGGCTTTTAAAATAGCCAAGACTTTGTTTTAGTATATTTTACGGAGTAGAATAAAATATCACGGAGCAAAATAAAAATTAAGAATTCCCCCAATTAGGGATTGGAAATAGGCGTTTCTATGCCTTTTAAATAAGGCATGAATTTTTGATATTCACTAAAATAAGATATGGCAAGATCTCTTAAGGTATGGAAAGATTTGGTAGAAAATTTTAAATTCTAGGTATGGAAGGAAATCAAATAAGGAACCAATAAAATAAGCAAAATATTATTTCCTTCCCAACATAGTGATTTTCGAAAATCACTATTAAATAAGGGGGTGTCGATTTTCTCATTAAAATAAGGAATAATTGGATTTTGGATTAAATTTGGATAAATATCCCAAGAATTAAATTAAATCCGGAAAAATAGAATTCCTCCTTCAAAAATCAAGGGGGTTCGAAAATCATGAGAATTAGGTGGCTAGTATTTATGGAAATTTTCTCTAATATTCTCACTTACCTTTAAACAATTAATTCACCTCATAATTTAATAAATCACATGCCACATCACATAGTCAACAAATTTTTGACTTTTCAAACTTCCCAGTCAAAGAAACTCATGCAATAAATTCACTTATCAAATAATTCACATCTCCCACGTCATCAATAATAAATTCTAGGCCTCTATAATTAGGGTTCGGAAATTCGGGATGTTACATGTTGAGCTCCCTTGTTGTTTGTAATCTCTGTAAATCATCATCAATAAAGAATCACATCTGTTCTTCGCCCGTGGATGTAGATCATTCGATCGAACCACGTTAAATCCTTGTGTGTTGTTTCTTGCTGTTCTTGAGCAATCTTTCCATAGCCGATTCATAGCAAGTGGCGCCGTCTGTGGGAAGCGGAGCTTTCGACGATGGCGACAACGAGATATGAGGCCGAGAAGTTCTCGGGTAAAAATGATTTTGGTCTCTGGCAGATCAAGATGAGGGCTCTGCTGATCCAGCAAGGTCTTGAGGAAGCAATTCAGCAGAGCGAACAGAGATCGACGAAGCTGATGTAAAGAAGAAGAAGGAGATGTTCAAGAAAGCTCATAGCGCCATCGTCCTCAACCTAACTGACAAGGTTTTGCGTGAGGTATCAAAGGAAACCACGGCCTATGGAGTCTGGGTAAAGCTAGAAAGTTTGTACATAACTAAATCGCTTGCTAACCAGCTATACATGAAGCAGCGATTATTCTCCTATAAGATTCTTGAGGATCAGTCCTTTGCGGAACAGATCGATGATTTCAGCAAGAATCTCGATGATTTGGAGAATGTCGATGGTCCAATGAAGAATGAAGATAAGGCCATTCTTCTCCTCAATGCTCTCCCGAAGGCATATCAACACCTAAAGGACGCCATGCTGTTTGGCCGGAATGCAGAATCAGGAATAACGTATGAAGAGGTTTAGTGTGCTTTGCGTTCGAAGGAACTTGAGAAATCCTCTACTACCCCCATGGAGGGGAACAATCAGGCTCTTAATGTTAAGGGCTTCAAAGGAAAAAGGAAGAAGGCAGCGGTTGGTTTCAAATCACAACAGAAACCACCCATTGATGGTGCAAAGGAGACTAGAAGCTATCATTACTGCAAGAAACCTGGACATTTGAAGAAATATTGTTTTTCTTGGAATAAGAAACAGGCGGAGGGACCCCAGAATCAAGCCGATTTGGCTCTTGAGGCAGAACCAGCACAAGTCTTGAATGTAATTTGCAAGGGAATAGAAAAGGTCTGGATCATGGATTCCGGATGTAGTTTTCATATTTGTTCATGCAAGGAGTGGTTTGAAGACTTTCATGAGGCAACTGGTTATGTCATGCTCGGGAACGATCAAGTATGTGTTGTCAAAGGGATTGGAAACATCAAGCTAAAGACAGACACTGGAGCAATCAAGGTCATCACCGAAGTCAGGTATATTCCTGACATTAAAAGGAACCTTATATCTGTTGGGATTCTAGAATCAAAGGGCTTCAAGATTATTTCTGAAAAGGAGCAAATGGTAGTGTCAAAGGGAGGTATTGATGTGATGAGGGCCAGGAGGAAGAATAGCCTCTACTATCTAGATGCAGAAGCAGTTGTTGGCTCTTTGAATGTAGTGGAGAAGGCAGGTTTTGAGAAATGGCATAGGAGGCTTGGGCACATTGGTGAGAATGGTATGAAAGAGCTGATCAAGAAAGGTGTTATCCAGATTGACAGCCCCATAAGGCCAAGTGTTTGTGAACATTGTGTTATGGGAAAAAGTAGAAACTCCCTTATAGCACAGGGCACTTACTCTTCCAAGCAGATCATGGATTATTATGCCCACTCGGATTTGTGGGGGCCTGCTCAAACCATCTCTATGGGTGGTGGAAAATACTTCCTATCCATCATCGATGACTATTCAAGGAAAGTGTGGATCTATATTTTGAAAGAAAAATCACAAGCCTTTCAGAAGTTCTATTGGAGATGCAGCTTAAAACAGAAAAGACTCTCAAGTGCTTAAGGACAAACAATGGCTTAGAATTCATTAATGCAGAGTTTGAGAAATCCTTGTGTGTTGTTTCTTGCTGTTCTTGAGCAATCTTTCCATAACCGATTCATAACACCACATTTGTGAAGCTAATTCCAAAATAAACGAAAAAATATAAATTCCTCAAATGATGCCCATATCTCTAGGCTCCACTAGCTAAACATCTCTCAATCTCATTAAACCAAAAGGTGATTCGGGAAGAGGATGATCTTGCTTAACCTCGGCGCCCTCAAAGCAGTAAACAGGGGCTTGCCAGTTGGACTTGTCAAGCACTTTCCCCACCTCGAATGTCATCACTTGTAACGTCATCCCTACAAAACCCATCTCTAAATTGTAAATACATTTTTTCCAGTAGAGTTATCCAAGAATTTACAAATAAATAACACATGACCACCATCAAGTCAACATGGGACAATAACAGGGTTTCAACTAGGGCTGGCAATTTTTGGCGACACGATAGTCAAACACAAGTGGAATTAATAGATTTGGGTCAAAGCTTATTGAGTTCGTGTCAGGGGCGGATGTACATGCAATTGTAGTGGGGCAATTGCCCCTGCTCAAAAATTTACTTCTATACTAATTTTTCTTCAATTTTGAATATTTATTTGGATTCCTTCTTAAATGCCCCTTCTCAATTCTTCAATTTTTTTGTTTATATATATTTTTGCCCCTCTTAAGTTTAATTCTTAGATTCGTCCCTGGTTCGTGTCCTTATTGGGTCGACCCGTTAAGAACACCAAAATTTTTTATTATTTTTAAATTTGAATTAGGACACGCAACATGAGTGAAATGTGAATTTTGATTTTTGAAGTCTGAATTTTTTTATACTTAAGTTACTTATCGTATCGTGTTGATCCAAGATGGTTCGTGTTGTGTTCAGGTTTGAGGATAGCAGTTCGGATTTGAGGTTTTCTTAACAATACGTGTTAGTGTTTTACCGTTATTAGGTCAGATTAATCCAATAACGATCCAACGGACATGATTTGCCACACCGAGTTGAACATAGTGTAAGCAACATTAAATTTGTTAGTATTAGAATACATACCTGAGTAGAAATCCCAAGCAACAGGCCTACGAGTGAGAACATCCTCATAGTACCAGATGAAGTCAACCTTCTCCCACAAATGGCAGAGGAAGCCATCCCTATAGTGCTGCCCCAAGTAGTTGGCGCCGTCGAGAAAATCGGGGCGGGGAATCCCCACCCCAAAATCCACGGTGGTGCATTGCTTGGTAGAATCGAGCGTGTAGTAGTAGGAGGTGCCGTTGTTCCACTCCACATCGTACAAGATTTCTCCGAGTTGTTTATAGATGATGTTGACGTTGCGGCCATTCGGCCAGTCGTACCAGAGGTCGTTGATCTGCAGCGTCCCCACGCTGGTGTTCAGCATGAGCATCGAGTGGAACTGCGGCGGCCATGGCTTGGGCGTCGGCTCCGATTGGATAAGAGAGACGAGTGAGAGAAAGAGGGAAATGAGAGGACTGAGTTTCATACTCGATGGATATGATCACATTTTTTATAAATTAACTTTATATACTCCCTCGCCCTCATCTCATATTTTCCTTTTCGCGAAATACTCATAGGATAATATTTTTCTCTTTCTATGGACGAGAGAGTAAAAAAAAAAGGACAGTTCCAATTTGCATATTTGGTATCGGCACGAATTTTAAAAAAGGTAAGTAAAAGATATTGAGTCGGATGAATAGTAAATGGAATATATGAAGCTCATTTTTTTATACTCCCTCCTGTAATTTAAGTCGTATTTCTTTTTGGGATGTCTCAACTAAAATGAGTCATTTTCTTTTTTAACTAAAAACAAAACATCTAATTACTCTTATTTTATTCTATCACATATTTTGTTCTTTCTTTTATCTTTCCTACTTTATTCATTTCTCATAGTTTTCAACACAATTTCTTAATCTCTATGGTCAAAAATTTTGACTCAACTTAGTTGGGACGGAGGGAGTATTAATACAAAAAATGTGAGTAAAGTGAGTTAGTGGAATGTGAGACCTACGTACCATTTATTGCATAAGTGAAATATAATTTTTTGAAATAGCCAAATGTGACTCTTATTATGGGAACAGATGGAGTAATTAGGAATATAGTGGAGTACTACAGGATACTCCCTCCATCCACCATTTAAAGAACCCTTTTTGACTTGACACGAGTTTTAAGAAAGTATTTGACGTTGTGAAAAAATAAAGGGAGAAAGTGAGTGGAATGTGTGACTCATTTCTAATACTCCCCTCCGTCCCAATAAATATGAAACGTTTGCTTTTCGGAACCGGATTTTATATAGTGTTGTTTTGTGAGTTAAAGAAAAGAGAGTAAAGTAAGAGAGGTGGAAAAATGGAGATAAAGTTATTAATATTTTAGGAAACGTTTCATTTTTAATGGGACAACCCAAAAAGGAAAACGTTTTATTTTTTAATGGGACAAAATGAGAATTAGTATTATAATGAATTGTGAATATAAAAAATTCGTGGAATGTGAGGTCCGCATACTAAAAGTGGAAAAAATTAAATGGTTTTATAAATCGTGGATAATCCAAAATAGCAAAATGACTGATTAGATGGTGGACAAAAAGTATTCCCTATGTTACATAGTAATAGAGTCATTTTGTCATTTTGGTACGTTCACATTTTTGGAAACCTATTTTATTCTCTTTTACATTATTTTCTCTTCATCTTTCTACATTTTTCATTTATCACTTTACTCTCTCTTTATTTAACTCATCTAACACAATTTTTCTTAATCTCTGTGCCGAAAAGAAACGTCTTCATTACTATGAAACGGAGGGAGTATTAGTTAGGCTAAGACAAGGTGTATTTCTCGAATGTGTGTCTAATTTTGATGAGGCGGGTAAAATAATTGTGTCACCGAGAATTTCTTAGATTGATAAAGAGAGAACGTGATTTGCAAGAGAGAGAGCTCTGAAAATGTAAATGCCAATATTACTTTCTCTCATTGATTATTATTTTCACCAATATTACTTTAAAAAAGGGCGAAATGAATGATACTGGATTCTCATTCCAAGAAATTATGGACATTTACCTAAAATGTTGAATTTTATTTTTTGCATTCTTGAATATACTGATTGTTGAAATTAATTACTACTATATCCAATGATATTGCTATGCCATTTTAGATTATACTTGTTGGTGTGATTGCTTATATTGTAACTCTACTCTATCTAATGATATTATTATGTCATTTAGCAACATATATTTATGTCATTTTACTCTTCTTCATTTGATTCCACCTTCTGAAGTTACTCAAGCAAGCATAATAAACCAAAACTCACCAACATAGCCTCAGTAATAAACTTCTATCAATTGCAAAACCAAATCTTAGTATCAAAAACAAAAAAAGCTACCCAAAAATCTACTGTTCTTGTTGTAAATGACTGTTCTTGTATCATATTCCGAAAGCAAAAGCAAGCCAGTTCCAATATTAGAACAAACAGAAACAACGCAGATGAACGATGTTGCTCTTGTTCATTCTCCGAACTCTTCCCATAATGCAAATCAGTCAGCAAATTTCCAGTTTTTTTTAAACACAAACAGACATACTATATACCATCAATGCTCCATGCCTGTTTCCCTCAATACTAACGATACGTGGGAACCGGTGCAACACAAATGTAGCTCATAGAACAACATCTTGTACCTCAGAAATTGATCTCCCGCCTCTCGGAGAAGAACTTGCCAGTCACAAACTGATCAGGAAGCAAGGCGAGCCACACGGCTGTGTCAGCTCCTTCCTCGATACTAATGTGTCCAGCCCAGCTAGTCATAGCAGTCCTCACCCACCCGGGGCAGTAGCAATTGATGTATATCTTCTGGCCTTCTGGCCGACTAGCAAACTCCCTCGCCATCAGCCTTGTGTACGTATTAACCGCCAGTTTGGACAAAGAATAGTCTGTAAACACATTAGGCCATCCACCTTCTTTCCAACTCCCATCATTTACTTGCTTCAAGAATGTATCCATCATTTCATCAATCAACTCCTCAGACAGCAACTCCTCGTTTTCGAGCTTTTTTCTTACTTCAGCATTTTCAATTCTCTACACAACACCAACACCAACACAAACAATAAGGCCATATCAGAGAATCTGAATCGTTGATCTGATTATAAACAAGCTTACATTTCTTCTCCCGCTGAGCCTTCCCAATTTGGAACTGACATTGACGATCCGGCCACCTTGCTCGGAAGGCCTCATAAGAGGAACCATTGCCTTGATCATATTTTTGGTGCCAAAATAGTTTGTCTGGATAACTTGCTCAGCTTTTTCCACAGAGTTGTCTGACCCAGCATTGTAATTCACTCCAGCATTGTTTATCTACAAATTCTCACATTATCAATGAAAACAAAGGATGAGAGTGAAGGGAGAGAGGAGGCAATATACCAATATGTCTACACCATCATATTCTTGCTTGAGCCATTGAACAAATGATTGGATTGATGGAGGGTCTGTGATGTCTAGTTGGTGAAACACTACATTCAAACCTCCTTCTTGCAAGACCTTTGCCGCTTCTTGTCCAACGCCCGTCTCTCGTGATGTGAGGATGACTGTGATCTCGTGCAAAGCGAGCTGGCGCACTATCTCAAACCCGATCCCCCTATTTGCACCGGTCACCACAGCTATCGTTTCCGAGGTCCACCATCTGAACAAGCAATTCTAAGCATTACTGATAAACAGGAGAACTCATCCCAAAAGACTAGTCTGTTGTTAGGAGAGAAAGTCCATTTAGTCTATACACCTCACACCAGTTGTTCTCACAATGGGAATTGAGTCCGTAACAATTACATATTAAAATTTTTGATCAATCTCATAAAAATACATTGATAAGTAATTTCCAATTGAAATCAAGAAATGGAAAGGAAAGCTGCAAAAGAGTATAAAATTGAAGATCCTCTAGTAACAATCATTCAATGCTAGCTCAAGGTAACACTCACACTTGTTAAATGTCACTAAATCAAGATCAATGATCAATTGAATAGTACAACAACGCAATAATAAAATGTGTGTTAACATGAAACTCACATATAAATTTCAAGATTTTAAATAGTAATATAAAGGAATGTGTAAATTTGAGGATAGGTACCTTTGATGATCGGTGTAAGGGATTGTACGGAGGAGAGAGATCTCTTGGCGCCTCTTTTCCTTTTTCTCTTTTGCCTTTTCTTTTTTATCCATAATAGATTAGATTGATTCTCGTTTTCTGTTTTTTTAACTACAAGAAATGAGGTGAGTATTTGTTTTGTTTTCCCGGCAAAGTTGGAGGGAGCCATCATACTCGGGTCTCATGTTTGGACACTCACAAGCCACGTGGTAAACATTTTTTTCTATTTCTAATATTGTGATATTTATGGCCCAATTGTATTTCGGCCCACTCCTTTAGAGCATCCCCAATGCTAGGGGCCGAGCCGCAAATCGCGAGTCCCGGCCCGGGATCAGGGTTAGACAGAGGAGAGTCACGGCCTGGACCGGTCCCGGGACCGCAGTTGCGTCCCTGAGCCGCTCACGAGGTCCGGCCCGGCTCAGGGTTATGCGTGACGGGATGGGCCGCAAACCCCCAATTTTTATTTTTTATTTTTTTTATTTTTTTGCCTAGGGTAAAGGCTAAAAGTGATCCTACCGTTTTATCAATTTGGTCATGAACATTATCTTTTTAATTATTTGGTCCCTCGCATTTAAAAATGGGCCAGATTTAATCCTTATTAGACAAAACCGTTAAAATTAATTTAAACTATTTTGATTAGATGTTTATTTAGAATATTTTATATTTTTCTTGTCTCTCTCTCACAACGCCCTCTTCTCTCCTTGTGTCGACACCTTCTTTCCCTTCCACTCCACCACCCTCCTCCGCCGCCGCTCCTGCTCACAGCTTCTCTTGGTGTTTAATTCGGCGCCGCTGCTCCTCCAATCCAACCATATAATTCCTCACCTCTGCGCAGGCATCACTCCTATCGATCCCCCGCTGAAGGGCACATAAATGACTCCCGCTTGCTTGAGTTAGTGTAGTGTTTAACGGAGTCGATTGCGGGGAGTTGGTGGGCGGATCAGCAAGCGGAGAGCTGGTTTGGGTAGAATCAAAGGCGCTGACGGATCTCTACAAGCGAGGAGCTGTCGTCTTCGGTGAAAGAGGAGCACCTGCGCTTTGGGGTGGAATTCCAGTTATTTTTTCACTATCAACAAAACCTGTATATGTAATTTTCATTATTAATATTATTTAATATGATAGCCAAGATCAGCGTCCATAAAATAAAGTCGGATGCCAGAAGTGACTTTCGACTAAAATGGGAATTGTGAATCAAAGTTCCAGTATATTCCCATGTGTTAAACCTGATCGCAAAGTTTAGGTGAATCTGTCAAAAAGCTAGTTCTACATCTAATCAATATTAGATATAGCAAGAAAAATACTCTCTTCTTTCCCTCGTCGAACCTTTTTGCAGTGAGTTTAAGAAATGAATATTTAGTGTGTTAAATTAATATATTAAAAAAGTAAGAGTGAGAAAAAAAAATAGAGAGAATAGAATAGAAAATGAATAAAGAAGAAGTGAGAAAAATTGCGATTTGGAATTGACTCAACTAGGAGGAAATTTTACAAAATGGAAAAACAATTCAACTATGAGTGAACGGAGGAAGTAATAGAGATCGGACTTTTGGGACTAAAGTAAGATGATGTTAAGATAGAGTTTGTATAATATTGTTTGATAAGTAAAATTGTTTCAATGAATACAAATCACAAAGGACAAAAATACCCTTATGTCCAAATGTCCAATTAAATTAGATAAATTAACATTCTCTTAATTGTTTTTATTTAATTCTAATTAATTAATGAATATTTGATCCATAACTTATAATTAAACAAGCTCTCTTGAATTCCAATTTCAATCATTGATTTTTCATCTCGACAACTAATTCTTCATTTTCACCACTGCCAAGAAAAAAAAATCAAATTCTACCTAAATATGAGTCGATAAGGAGTGGCGGATCCAGACATTTTAATTCGGGAGTACGATATCTGCAGAGACTTAGAGCTTTAAAATCCAACATACTCCATCCGCTCCATAAAAATAAGAACATTTTCCAGTTTGGATGTCCCATAAAAATATCTCTTTCTACTTTTAGTAACTTCCTTCTCTCTAATAAGGTAGGTCACATTCTCCACTAACAACACTATAATTACTTTTTATTTCTATCTATCTCTTACTTACCAATTGTGCATTAATTCTCGTGATGTCGACCTAAATATCCATATTTTTATGGGACGTAGGGAGTATCATTTTTTAGGGTTATAATCAATGTCAAACAAATTTTAAAGACCGAACTATTGAACCCGTCATGGTTAGCTTGTTTTAGGTCATTGTAAGACATTGTTAGTTTGTTTTAGGTCATGCTTAGTTTGTTTTATGTCATTGTATAAAATCCGGATTTAAAAAATACAAATGTCATTTTTAGATCATTTTAGGTCATGTTTACTATCATGACATAAAATAGACTAAGAATGACCTTCATATTGTCTAAAAATGACCTCTGGGTGTGGTTCTGTCATTCTGTGGTTCAGCAATAAGATTGAGTTTTCCTATAACACAACTCTCATTTTTTAAATATAATACTAATACGTAATAAAGTAAAACATTTTGAAAGATAAGAAAAGTTATTTGAAATAAGTTTCAATATTAAAAAAAATGAAAATGGAAATATTTAGTAACAACTACAAAAGATAAAATAGTTGATAGTGATAAAATATTTACAAGTTTTATACGAATATGGAGTATTAACTAACATAAATTATTTGTTAAAGATTTGAATTAATTAATAAAGAATTATACTGAGAAGGAACAAAAATCAGAAATAAAAAAACGCCGCTGAAATGAGTCGAACCTTATTGCCTCCGCCAAGTTGTGTAATTTGCTGCTTCAAAAAAATTTCAAAAATTTTATATAAGATCTCAATTCAAAGTAGAAAAATAAAATGAACAAGAACAAATTAATTAAAGAAGTTGAATCAAAATTCAAAAATTTATATAAAATAAAATGCTGAAGTAAAAAATCGGACGATTAAATAAAGAAGTCATAGCATTCAAGCAAATTAATCAGAAAAGAAAAAAACGGCAATCAAACGATAAAAAAAATCCAAGCTATGTTCTTTTGTCAAACTTACCATCATCGCAAAAATCCGACAAACTAATTACTACCACCTTCCATAAAAATTAACTAATTTTACCAAAATTAAACCAATTTTAAATATGAAATGTTCTAAACAAATATTAACCGTAAATATTATTTTAAATTTGAACCACACAAACCACTAATATTATTTTCACCATTTTTTTCCTAAATCTCTCTTATTTTATTTTTTATTTTTGATTGATTTCTCTCTTATTTTATTAGTTGTACATTAAAATTTGTACTAATATTTATTTTATCTATTTTTTATAGACTGGATAATAAATTCGAAAGATCAAATAAAAATGTGATGAAACAGAAACTCACCTCAGAAATGAAGTGTGTTTGAGAACAAAAATGTGTCGCTCCCATATCGGTAAAGGACGTGTGTTCCCCTAACAGAAAATGAGTGACGTGACATTTCAGATGTCTCCTCAGCAATTACCATTCTACTCACCATTGACATTTTTCTTTATTGTTACATTTAATACCACGTTTATTTGTTCTTCAATTATCTAGCAATATCAATTCCACGCCTACTTATAGTTATGATTACTAAGAGCATCCACAATGGAGTGCTCTATAGCTCGCCCTATAAGGCGCCCTATACTCTGCCACAACAATATATTATCATCCGCCTCATTTATTTGCAATGGGGCGCCTGCTCATCGTATAATTTTAGCTACTATTTGATACTCCCTCCGTCCGTAATTAGAAGTCTCATTTATGGACGGCACGAGTTTTAAGAAATATTAAGAAAAGTGAATGGAAATAAGTTATTAGCAAAATAAATACAAAAACACCACAAATTAAAGGAAAATCTTACGTTTACTTAGTTTAAAAAAAGTTACAACGCTGAGAAGATAGGAAGAATGGAAATTGAGATGAGGAAAAGAGTGGAGTGAAAGGTGTGAAATGAAGTAAAAATGTGGTGATACAAATATGAGAAATTAAAAAAAATAAAAATGTGTGCATCGTCCGGACCTATCCTCCTTATCCCCGCAATGGGGCGGAGGATGCAAAAAATGGTTCATCGTCCGTGGAGGATGCATCGGGCGGGTTATCCCTCCGCCCCATTATGGATGCCCTAATACTCCATCAATCCACAAAAAATAGTCTCATTTTGCCACTTTAGGATGTCCACAAAAAGTAGTCTAATTTCTAGAAATGGAAAGTTTATCACTCATACTTTACTCACTTTTTCTCTCTTCTCTCGTATTTTACCCACTTTTTCTTTTATCTTTCTTACTTTACTAATTTTTCAATAAAATCCATGTCAACACAAATGAAACTATTTTTTTTGGACGGAGGAAGTATGACTTTGCTATAAAAATAATGTCATCTAA
>NC_062966.1:2783824-2866896 GCF_023119035.1 Salvia hispanica | reverse complement strand
AAAAAAAAATAATTAAAATATACTAATTTAAATTAAATTACGATTAAAATTACTTTCCCCCCATCATGGAAAATCATTGCCATTAACCCCCCTAGCCCGCCGCACCCCCCCGATACCGTTCCCCCCCAGCCCCCCCCGCCCCGGCCATCTCCCCATCATCTTTTTCCCGGGGATGTTAAACCGGGGCCCATCTACCCCACCCGCCCCAATGGGAGTCCAGATCCATCCCCCGGGGGGGACTCGGGGATCCTCCCGATGATGCTCTTGATAGAAAGTTGGGGAAAAAAACTGTTAAAACAAGTTGCAAATGAAATGAAACGAAAATCGGTTTTATAGGGGTTTTTTTTTAAAAAAAAAAAAAAAAAAAGGCGGTAAAAGGGCCCCAAAGATCTACCCCGGGCAAACGGGGGCCAAAAAGGGCGGCCCGTTTCCCCGCGCTCCAATGTTTCCCGCGGAGGGAAACGGTCCCCGGTCGCTAGCCGAATTTAATGCTCTTACCTATTTTCAGATAATAGATAGATACCAATTCCCTATTTTTTCATCCAAGTAAGTTCTAGAAATTAGAACGGGACCTTTTTTTGGGCAATCTAACATTTTATGGAATTTTTTTTTTTATGTTGAGTAAATAAAATAGAACTGAGATATAAATATTTTTATTTTTAGTAATAAATTATTTTGATTGTAATAAAATAAAAAGAAAAGTTAAATAGTTAATTATATTTAGTGAGACATAATTATTTGATTATTAAATTAAAAGTGATTTTTAAGGAAATATTTTTCATGAACGAATGAAATATTATGTTTCTAAAAGGACTTTCTTTGTATTTAGATGACATTATTTTTATAGCAAATATCTTTTGTCCAAAAAAAAGTTTCTTTGTGTTGAAGGGTTTTATTTAAAAATTAGAAAGAAAAAAGATGAAAAATGGGAAAAAACAAAAGAGAGAAAAAGTATAAAGATGAATAAACTTTCCATTTCTAAAAATTTGCTACTTTTTGTGGACTCCTAAAGCGAAAAGGTATTTTTTGTGGATTGATGGGGAAGGGGATCCATAATGGGGGGAGGATAACCCCCCGATGCATCCTCCACGACATGAACCATTTTTTGATCCTCCCCCTTCGGGGGTAAGGAGGATAGGTCCGGGCGTGCACACATTTTTTTTTTTTTTAATTTCTCATATTTGTATCCCCTTTTTTACTTCATTTCCCCCTTTCACTCCACTTTTTTCCCTATCTCAATTTCCATTCTTCCTATTTCTCGCTTGTAACTTTTTTTAAACTAAGTAAACGAAAGATTTTCCTTTAATTTGTGGTTTTTTTGTATTTATTTTGCTAATAACTTATTTATTCATTTTTTTAATTTTTCTTAAAATTTTCCTTTTAAATGGAAATTAGGACGAGGGTATCAAATAGTAGCAAAAATTATACGATAAGTCCCCCATTGCAAATAAATGAGGCGGATGATAATATTTTTTGGGGCGGAGGGGGCCCTTATAAAATATAAAATTTCCTTGGAGCTTTATAATCATAACTATAAGAGGCTAATTTGATTTTGCTAGAAATTTAAGAACAAATAAACGTTTAAATGAAACAATAAAGAAAAATGTCAATGGTGAGAGAAGGGTAATTGCTGAGGAGACATCTGAAATGTCACGTCACTCATTTTCTGTTAGGGGAACACGTCCTTTACCGATATGGGAGCGACACATTTTTGTTCTCAAACCCCTTCATTTCTGAGGTGAGTTTCTGTTTCATCACATTTTTATTTGATCTTTCAATTTATTATCCAGTCTATAAAAAATAGATAAAAAAAATATTAGCAAATTTTAATGTACAACTAATAAAATAAGAGAGAAATCAATCAAAAATAAAAAAAATAAAATAAAGAGATTTAGAAAAAAAGGGAAAATAATATTAGTGGTTTGTGTGGTTCAAATTTAAAATAATATTTACGGTTAATATTTGTTTAGAACATTTATATTTAAAAATTGTTTAATTTTTAAAAAATTTGTTAATTTTTATGGAAGGGGTAGTAATTAGTTTGTCGGGTTTTTGCGATGATGGTAAGTTTGACAAAAAAACATAGCTTGGGTTTTTTTATCGTTTGATTGCCGTTTTTTTCTTTTCTGATTAATTTGCTTGAATGCTATGACTTCTTTATTTAATCGTCCGATTTTTTACTTCAGCATTTTATTTTATATAAATTTTTGAATTTTGATTCAACTTCTTTAATTAATTTGTTCTTGTTCATTTTATTTTTCTACTTTGAATTGAGATCTTATATAAAATTTTTGAAATTTTTTTGAAGCAGCAAATTACACAACTTGGCGGAGGCAATAAGGTTCGACTCATTTCAGCGGCGTTTTTTTATTTCTGATTTTTGTTCCTTCTCAGTATAATTCTTTATTAATTAATTCAAATCTTTAACAAATAATTTATGTTAGTTAATACTCCATATTCGTATAAAACTTGTAAATATTTTATCACTATCAACTATTTTCATTCTTAGTCTATTTTATGTCATGATAGTAAACATGACCTAAAATGATCTAAAAATGACATTTGTATTTTTTAAATCCGGATTTTATACAATGACATAAAACAAACTAAGCATGACCTAAAACAAACTAACAATGTCTTACAATGACCTAAAACAAGCTAACCATGACGGGTTCAATAGTTCGGTCTTTAAAATTTGTTTGACATTGATTATAACCCTAAAAAATGATACTCCCTAGGGCCCCAAAAAAATATGGATATTTAGGGCTCCCCAAATTAATCCTTGGAAAGAAGAGATAGATGAAAAAAAATTTTAATTATAAAAGTAAATGGACCCTACCTTATTGGAAGGGGTTACTAAAAGTGAAAGAAGATTTTTTTAGGGGACACCCAAAACCCTAAAATTTGTTTTTTTTTTAAAAGGGGGGTTTGGAGTATTTTGGTTTTAAAAATTTAAGTTCTGAGAATCGAAACCCCAATTAAAATTTGGATCCCCCCCCTTTATCGACTCATATTTGGGGGGGTTTGTTTTTTTTTCTTGGAGTGGTGAAAATGAAAAATTAGTTGTCGAGATGAAAAATCAATGATTAAAATTGGAATTCAAGAGACCCTTGTTTAATTATAAGTTAGGGATCAAATATTCTTTAAATTAATTAGAATTAAATAAAAAAATTAAAGAATGTTAATTTATCTAATTTAATTGGACATTTGGACATAAGGGTATTTTTGTCCTTTGTGATTTGTATTCATTAAAAACAATTTTTACTTATCAAACAATTTTATACAAACTCTATCTTAACATCATCTTACTTTAGCCCCAAAAAGTCCGATCTCTATTACTTCCTCCTTTCCCTTTCCTTAATTAAATTTTTCCCAAATTTGTAAAATTTCCCCCTTTTAAAGTTTAAATTCCAAATCGCAATTTTTCTCACTTCTTCTTTATTCATTTTCTATTCAAATTCTCTCATTTTTTTTTCTCACTCTTATTTTTTTAATATATTAATTTAACACTTAAATATTCTTTTTTAAACTCACTTCAAAAAGGTTCGACGAGGGAAAAAAAAGTATTTTTTTTTGCTATATCAATATTGATTAGGGTGTAGAACTAGCTTTTTGGGCAGATTCACCAAAATTTGCGATCAGGTTTAAACATGGGGAAAATACTGGGAAATTTGATTCACAATTTCCCATTTTAGTCGAAAAAAATCACTTCGGCATCCGACTTTATTTTATGGACGCTGATCTTGGGTATCATATTAAATAATATTAATAATGAAAATTACAAAACAGGTTTTTTGTTGATATGAAAAAATAACTGGAATTCCCCCCCAAAGCGCAGGTGCCCCTCTTTCACCGAAGACGACAGCTCCTCGTTTGGAGATCCTCAGCGCCTTTGATTCTCCCAAACCAGCTCTCCGCTTGCTGATCCGCCCACCAACTCCCCCAATCGACCCGTTAAACACACCAACTCGCAAGGGGAGTAAAATTTTTGCCCTTCAGGGGGGGATCGATGGGATGATGCCTGCGCAGAGGTGAGGAATTATATGGTTGGATTGGGGGGCAGCGGCGCCGAATTAAACCCCAAAGAGAAGCTGTGAGCAGGAGCGGCGGCGGGGGGGGTGGTGGGGGGAAAGGGGAAAAAGGTGTCGACAAAAGGAGAAAAGAGGGCGTTGTGAGAGAGAGACAAGAAAAATATAAAATATTCTAAATAAACATCTAATCAAAATATTTAAATTAATTTTAACGGTTTTGTTAATAAGGAAAAATCTGGCCCATTTTTAAACGGGGGACCAAAAAATTAAAAAGATAATGTTTGCCCCCAAATTTGAAAAAACAGGATTTTTTATTTACCTAGGAAAAAAAATAAAAAAAAAAAAAAAAAAAATTGGGGGTTTGGGGCCCATCCCGCCCGAAAAATGGGGGGGCCGGGCCTCGTGAAAGCGGCGGGGGGCCGCCGGGGCCCCGGGACCGGGGGGCCGTGCTCCCCCCCTCCCGACCCCCGGGGGGGATCGCGTTTTGCCCGGCCCCTAGCATTGGGGATGCTCTAAAGGGGCCCAAAATACAATTGGGCCATAAATATCACAATATTAGAAAAAAAAAAAATGTTTACCACGGGTTTTGGATTTCCAAACATGAGCCCCAGTATGATGGCCCCCTCAATTTTTCCCGGGGGAAAACAAAACAAATACCCCTCATTTCTTGTATTTAAAAAAAAACAGAAAACGAGAATCAATCTAATCTATTATGGAAAAAAAAGAAAAGGAAAAAGAGAAAAAGGAAAAGAGGGCCAAGAGATCTCCCCCCGTACAATCCCTTTCCCGATCATCAAGGTACCTATCCTCAAATTTAAAATTCCTTTATTTATATTTAAAACTTAAATTTATATGTGAGTTTCATGTTAACAAAATTTTATTATTGCGTTGTTGTACTATTCAATTATCATTGATCTTGATTTAGTGACATTTAAAAAGTGTAGTGTTACCTTGACTAGATTAATGATTGTTACTGAGGGATCTTCAATTTTATACTTTTTTTGCAGCTTTCCTTTCCATTTCTTGATTTCAATTGGAAATTACTTATCAATGTATTTTTATGAGATTGATAAAAAATTTTAATATGTAATTGTTACGGACTAAACCCATTTGGAACAACGGTGGGGGGATGACTAAATGGATTTCTCTCCTAACAAAGACAGTTTTTTATAGTTCTCGTTTATGGTTGCAGTTGCTTGTTCAGATGGTGGACTGGAAAACGATAGCTGTGGTGACCGTGCAAATAGGGGATCGGGTTTGAGATAGTCCCCGCTCGCTTTGCACGAGATCACGTCATCCTCACATCACGAAAAGGGGGGCGTTGGACAAGAACGGCAAAGGTCTTGCAAGAAGGAGGTTTGAATGTAGTGTTTCACCAACTAGCATAAAACCCCCCATCAATCCAATCATTTGTTCAATGGCTCAAGCAAGAATATGATGGTGTAGACATATTGGTATATTTCCTTTTCCCCTCTCCCCTTCATCTCATCCTTTGTTTTCATTGATAATGTGAGAATTTTAGATAAACAATGCTGGAGTGAATTAAATGTGGGGAGACAACTCTGTGGAAAAAACTGAGCAAGTTATCCAGACAAACTATTTTTGGGACCAAAAATATGATCAAGGCAATGGTTCCTCTTATGAGGCCTTCCGAGCAAGGGGGCCCGGGTCGTCAATTCAGTTCCAAATTGGGAAGGCTCAGCGGGAGAAGAAATGTAAGCTTGTTTATAATCAGATCCGATTCAGATTTTGATATCCTTATTGTTTGTGTTGGTGTTGGTGTTGTGTAGAAATTGAAAATGCTGAAGTAAAAAAAAGCTCGCGGGGGTTGCTGTCTGGGGAGTTGATTGATGAAATGATGGATACATTCTTGAAGCAAGTAAATGATGGGAGTTGGAAAGAAGGTGGATGGCCTAATGTTTTACAGACTATTCTTTGTCCAAACGGGCGGTTAATACGTACACAAGGCTGAGGGGAGGAGTTTGTAGTGGGCCAGAAGGCCAGAAGATATACATAAAGTACTCCCCCGGGGGGTGAGGACTGCTTGACTAGCTGGGCTGGACACATTGATCGGGAAGGAGCTGAAAAGCCGTGTGGCTCGCCTTGCTTCCTGATCAGTTTGTGAAAAGCTTCCCCAGGGGGGGGGAGATCAATTTCTGAGGTACAAGATGTTGTTCTATGAGCTACATTTGTGTTGCACCGGTTCCCACGACGTTAGTATTGGGGAAACAGGCATGGAGCATTGATGGTATATAGTATGTCTGTTTGTGTTTAAAAAAAAAATGGAAATTTGCTATGATTTGCATTATGGGAAGAGTTCGGAGAATGAACAAGGCAACATCGTTCATCTGCGTTGTTTCTGTTTGTTCTAATATTGGAACTGGCTTGCTTTTTTCTTTCGGAATATGATACAAGAACAGTCATTTACAACAAAAACAGTAGATTTTTTGGGGAGCTTTTTTTGTTTTTTTACTAAGATTTGGTTTTGCAATTGATAGAAGTTTATTACTGAGGCTATGTTGGTGAGTTTTGGTTTATTATGCTTGCTTGAGTAACTTCAGAAGGTGGAATCAAATGAAGAAGAGTAAAATGACATAAATATATGTTGCAAATGACATAAAATATCATTAGATAAAAGTAGAGTTACAATATAAGCAATCACACCAACAAGTATAATCTAAAATGGCATAGCAATATCATTGGATATAGTAGTAATTAATTTCAACAATCAGTATATTCAAGAATGAAAAAAATAAAATTCAACATTTTAGGTAAATGTCCATAATTTCTTGGAATGAGAATCCAGTATCATTCATTTCCCCCTTTTTTTAAAGTAATATTGGTGAAAATAATAATCAATGAGAGAAAGTAATATTGGCATTTACATTTTCAGAGCTCTCTCTTGCAAATCACGTTCTCTCTTTATCAATCTAAGAAATTCTCGGTGACACAATTATTTTACCGCCTCATCAAAATTAGACACACATTCGAGAAATACACCTTGTCTTAGCCTAACTAATACTCCCTCCGTTTCAAAAGAATAAGGGCGTTTTTTAAAAAGTAAGAAAAATTGTTAGATGAGTTAAATAAAGAGAGAGTAAAGTGATAAATGAAAAATGTAGAAAGATGAAGAAAAAATAATGTAAAAGAGAATAAAATAGGTTTCAAAAAGGGAAACGTATTAGAAAGCCAAACGTCATTAACGAAACAGGGAATACTTTTGTCCACCATCTAATATCATTTTGCTATTTTGGATTATCCACGATTTATAAAACCATTTAATTTTTTCCACTTTTAGATGGACCTCACATTCCAGAATTTTTATATTCACAATTCATTATAATACTAATTTCATTTTGTCCATTAAAAATAAAAATTTTCCTTTTTGGGTTGTCCATTAAAAATGAAACGTTTCCCAAAATATTAATAACTTTATCTCCATTTTCCACCCTCTTACTTTACTCTCTTTTCTTTAACTCACAAAACAACACTATATAAAATCCCGGGCGAAAAGCAACGTTCATATTTATTGGACGGAGGAGTATTAGAAATGAGTCACACATTCCACTCACTTTCTCCCTTTATTTTTCACAACGCAAATCTTTCTAAACTGGTATTGCGTCAAAAGGTTATTTAAATTGGATGGAGGAGTATCCTGAAATACTCCACTATATTCCTAATTTCTCCACTGTCCCCTAATAAGAGTCACATTTGCTATTTCAAAAATTATATTTCACTTATGCAATAAATTGACGGAGGTCTAAATTCACTAACCACCTTTTCTCACATTTTTTGTATTAATACTCCCTCGTCCCAACTAAGTTGAGTCAAAATTTTTGACCATAGAGATTAAGAAATTGTGTTGAAAACTAGGAAATGAATAAAGTAGGAAAGATAAAAGAAAGAACAAAATATGTGATAGAATAAAATAAGAGTAATTAGATGTTTTGTTTTTAGTTAAAAAAGAAAATGACTCATTTTAGTTGGACATCCACAAAAAATCTGACTTAAATTACGGAGGGAGTATAAAAAATGAGCTTCATATATTCCATTTACTATTCATCCGACTCAATATCTTACTTACCTTTTTTAAAATTCGTGCCGATACCAAATATCTGGAACTGTCCTTTTTTTTTTACTCTCTCGTCCATAGAAAGAGAAAAATATTATCCTATGAGTATTTCGCGAAAAGGAAAATATGAGATGAGGGCGAGGGAGTATATAAAGTTAATTTATAAAAAATGTGATCATATCCATCGAGTATGAAACTCAGTCCTCTCATTTCCCTCTTTCTCTCACTCGTCTCTCTTATCCAATCGGAGCCGACGCCCAAGCCATGGCCGCCGCAGTTCCACTCGATGCTCATGCTGAACACCAGCGTGGGGACGCTGCAGATCAACGACCTCTGGTACGACTGGCCGAATGGCCGCAACGTCAACATCATCTATAAACAACTCGGAGAAATCTTGTACGATGTGGAGTGGAACAACGGCACCTCCTACTACTACACGCTCGATTCTACCAAGCAATGCACCACCGTGGATTTTGGGGTGGGGATTCCCCGCCCGATTTTCTCGACGGCGCCAACTACTTGGGGCAGCACATAGGGATGGCTTCCTCTGCCATTTGTGGGAGAAGGTTGACTTCATCTGGTACTATGAGGATGTTCTCACTCGTAGGCCTGTTGCTTGGGATTTCTACTCAGGTATGTATTCTAATACTAACAAATTTAATGTTGCTTACACTATGTTCAACTCGGTGTGGCAAATCATGTCCGTTGGATCGTTATTGGATTAATCTGACCTAATAACGGTAAAACACTAACACGTATTGTTAAGAAAACCTCAAATCCGAACTGCTATCCTCAAACCTGAACACAACACGAACCATCTTGGATCAACACGATACGATAAGTAACTTAAGTATAAAAAAATTCAGACTTCAAAAATCAAAATTCACATTTCACTCATGTTGCGTGTCCTAATTCAAATTTAAAAATAATAAAAAATTTTGGTGTTCTTAACGGTCGACCCAATAAGGCACGAACCAGGGACGAATCTAAGAATTAAACTTAAGAGGGGCAAAAATATATATAAACAAAAAAATTGAAGAATTGAGAAGGGGCATTTAAGAAGGAATCCAAATAAATATTCAAAATTGAAGAAAAATTAGTATAGAAGTAAATTTTTGAGCAGGGGCAAGTGCCCCACTACAATTGCATGTACATCCGCCCCTGACACGAACTCAATGCTTTGACCCAAATCTATTAATTCCACTTGTGTTTGACTATCGTGTCGCCAAAAATTGCCAGCCCTAGTTGAAACCCTGTTATTGTCCCATGTTGACTTGATGGTGGTCATGTGTTATTTATTTGTAAATTCTTGGATAACTCTACTGGAAAAAATGTATTTACAATTTAGAGATGGGTTTTGTAGGGATGACGTTACAAGTGATGACATTCGAGGTGGGGAAAGTGCTTGACAAGTCCAACTGGCAAGCCCCTGTTTACTGCTTTGAGGGCGCCGAGGTTAAGCAAGATCATCCTCTTCCCGAATCACCTTTTGGTTTAATGAGATTGAGAGATGTTTAGCTAGTGGAGCCTAGAGATATGGGCATCATTTGAGGAATTTATATTTTTTCGTTTATTTTGGAATTAGCTTCACAAATGTGGTGTTATGAATCGGTTATGGAAAGATTGCTCAAGAACAGCAAGAAACAACACACAAGGATTTCTCAAACTCTGCATTAATGAATTCTAAGCCATTGTTTGTCCTTAAGCACTTGAGAGTCTTTTCTGTTTTAAGCTGCATCTCCAATAGAACTTCTGGAAGGCTTGTGATTTATCTTTCAAAATATAAATCCAGACTTTCCTTGAATAGTCATCGATGATGGATAGAAAGTATCTTCCACCACCCATATAGATGGTTTGAGCAGGTCCCCACAAATCTGAGTGGGCATAATAATCCATGATCTGCTTGGAAGAGTAAGTGCCCTGTGCTATAAGGAGTTTCTACTTTTCCCATAACACAATGTTTACAAACACTTGGCCTTATGGGGCTGTCAATCTGGATAACACCTTTCTTGATCAGCTCTTTCATACCATTCTCACCAATGTGCCCAAGCCTCCTATGCCATTTCTCAAAACCTGCCTTCTCCACTACATTCAAAGAGCCAACAACTGCTTCTGCATCTAGATAGTAGAGGCTATTCTTCCTCCTGGCCCTCATCACATCAATACCTCCCTTTGACACTACCATTTGCTCCTTTTCAGAAATAATCTTGAAGCCCTTTGATTCTAGAATCCCAACAGATATAAGGTTCCTTTTAATGTCAGGAATATACCTGACTTCGGTGATGACCTTGATTGCTCCAGTGTCTGTCTTTAGCTTGATGTTTCCAATCCCTTTGACAACACATACTTGATCGTTCCCGAGCATGACATAACCAGTTGCCTCATGAAAGTCTTCAAACCACTCCTTGCATGAACAAATATGAAAACTACATCCGGAATCCATGATCCAGACCTTTTCTATTCCCTTGCAAATTACATTCAAGACTTGTCTGGTTCTGCCTCAAGAGCCAAATCGGCTTGATTCGGGGTCCCTCCGCCTGTTTCTTATTCCAAGAAAAACAATATTTCTTCAAATGTCCAGGTTTCTTGAGTAATGATAGCTTCTAGTCTCCTTTGCACCATCAATGGGTGGTTTTGTTGTGATTTGAAACCAACCGCTGCCTTCTTCCTTTTTCCTTTGAAGCCCTTAACATTAAGAGCCTGATTGTTCCCCTCCATGGGGGTAGTAGAGGATTTCTCAAGTTCCTTCGAACGCAAAGCACACTAAACCTCTTCATACGTTATTCTGATTACGCATTCGGCCAAACAGCATGGCGTCCTTTAGGTGTTGATATGCCTTCGGGAGAGCATTGAGGAGAAGAATGGCCTTATCTTCATTCTTCATTGGACCATCGACATTCTCCAAATCATCGAGATTCTTGCTGAAATCATCGATCTGTTCCAAAGGACTGATCCTCAAGAATCTTATAGGAGAATAATCGCTGCTTCATGTATAGCTGGTTAGCAAGCGATTTAGTTATGTACAAACTTTCTAGCTTTACCCAGACTCCATAGCGTGGTTTCCTTTGATACCTCACGCAAAACCTTGTCGATTAGGTTGAGGACGATGGCGCTATGAGCTTTCTTGAACATCTCCTTCTTCTTCTTTACATCAGCTTCGTCGATCTCTGTTCGCTCTGCTGAATTGCTTCCTCAAGACCTTGCTGGATCAGCAGAGCCCTCATCTTGATCTGCGAGACCAAAATCATTTTTACCCGAGAACTTCTCGGCCTCATATCTCGTTGTCGCCATCGTCAAAGCTCGCTTCCCAGACGGCGCCACTTGCTATGAATCGGCTATGGAAAGATTGCTCAAGAACAGCAAGAAACAACACACAAGGATTTAACGTGGTTCGATCGAATGATCTACATCCACGGGCGAAGAACAGATGTGATTCTTTATTGATGATGATTTACGAGAGATTACAAACAACAAGGGAGCTCAACATGTAACATCCCGAATTTCCGAACCCTAATTATAGAGGCCTAGAATTTATTATTGATGACGTGGGAGATGTGAATTATTTGATAAGTGAATTTATTGCATGAGTTTCTTTGATGGGAAGTTTGAAAAGTCAAAAATTTGTTGACTATGTGATGTGGCATGTGATTTATTAAATTATGAGGTGAATTAATTGTTTAAAGGTGAGTGAGAATATTAGAGAAAATTTCCATAAATACTAGCCACCTAATTCTCATGATTTTGAACCCCTTGATTTTTGAAGGAGGAATTCTATTTTTCCGGTTTAATTTAATTCTTGGGATATTTATCCAAATTAAATCCAAAACCCAATTATTCTTTATTTTAATGAGAAAATCGACACCCCCTTATTTAATAGTGATTTTCGAAAATCACTATGTTGGGAAAAATAATATTTTGCCTATTTTATTGATTCCTTACTTGATTTCCTTCCATACCTAGAATTTAAAATTTTCTACCAAATCTTTCCATACCTTAAGAGATCTTGCCATATCTTATTTTAGTGAATATCAAAATTCATGCCTTATTTAAAAGGCATAAAGCTATTTCAATCCTAATTGGGGGAATTCTTAATTTTTATTTTGCTCCGTGATATTTTATTCTACTCGTAAAATATACTAAAACAAAGTCTTGGCTATTTTAAAAGCCTAATTTTCGAAAATTAGGGATTTTGCCCTAGAGTCTATTTTTGTTAATTCTTCTTCTCCACTCCACAATATTATTTTATTTAATTGTGGAGAATAAAATCTTACCAAGTATTCTATCTTAATTACCTAAAGATCTTGTTGAGCACTATAAATAGGAGAACTCCTAAACCTAACCCTAGAATTTTAGCCCCACCCCTACTACACACCTCCTCTCCTTCTTCACTCTCTCAATTTTTCTTCTCCTATTCTCCAATACTTTGTCATCTTTTGAAGAAGAATTGAAGTTCAACCCAAGAATCTTGAAGAACCAAGGCTAATACTTAATTTCTACCGTTCGTTTTTCTCAATAAGGTATTCTTATATTTAATCCCCTTTTTTCCACTCGATTCCTCTTCTTTCTAACCGTTAATCGGTCTTCTTGAACCCTACTGCATCTTGTTTGAGTGAAAGTGGGATAAAAGGGATATGTGAATAAATATGCATGTGGTGTGTGTGGGCGTGCGGTGTGTGCGTGCGTGTAGGCGTGCGTGTGTGTGTGTGTGTTGTGTGTTGGCAAATATTCTTGTATGACATATGTTGACGTTAGACCTAGAGTTGAGATGAGAATGGAACTTTTGTGATGAACATGGCTTTGATTAATGTGTTAAGATAAATCGATGGGAAAAAGGGAAGGTGTTGAGACATGCATGAGTTAGGAGTTTGTGTTGAATTTGATTTGTGATATGTGCCTATGTGATTAAAAGGTGAAACCTCGGTTGCGAACGGATAACGGAAAAGCGAACTACTGAAATCTAAGCGATCGAGGTGGGCTTTACTCTTAAAACTCTCTTTTATTTTGTCAAAAAATATTGATTGGTGTTATAAGGGGGGTTTAAGCTGTTATGCCAATGCCTATGTTTGTTTTATTGTGATATTGTGTGTCGATGCCTAGTTTGTGAGTTCGCTCCATTGGGCATAGGGCTATGGATATGATTATACGAAATCGGGTCAGTATGGGCCGCAAACCCTACCGCTGTGTACACGATGGGATCGGGAGTCGTCCTTGCTAGTCGGCCGGTCTCGTGGGCGAAAAGTGTGGCCACACTTTCGTCGCACCATGGAAATATTGTGATTGTGATTGTGATTGTGGAAACTTATGAGAAAATGGGGAGTTATTTTATTTGGCCACTCTAATGAAATATATTTTGTGATACTCGTGATATTCTTTATATTGCTTAAAACCCGAGTTCACTATGGTAAGGGTGGCATAACTTATCTATTAAAATGTTTTGCTACGAGTTCACGAGTATTTCAAAATACTCGGCCTTGCATGTGATTTCCGTATGTGCGAGTTGAATGACGAGCGGTGGCGGGTGTTGAGCTTGTTAACTAATTAAGATGGATAATTTGAACTTCAAGTTTAGTTGTGTCTTCATACAATAGCTCTTTTTCTCTTGGTCGTCTTCAGTGAGTTTTCGATACACTTTAGTGTTGTTATGGATATTTTGCACTTATTTATTTTGGGTTTTTGGCCTTAGGCTTTTTTTGAGGATTTTATCTTGGAAATCATGTCATACTCTTGAGATTTTGCTCGTTATTTATGATACCTTCTATTTCTTATTTAAGCTTCTAGGATAAGTTGTTGTTTTATTGCTCGATGTTTCTTTAAATGCTTTGTCAAGCTCTTTAAATGAAACTACCTATATTTACTTCTTTAGAGTCGTTTGGGTACGATCCGCATTTTTTGTACTGCACAGAGGCGGGATTCTGTTACACAACATCGACTCTGAATCTCACACCTCTAATCTAACTTTTTCCCCAAAGTTAATCAAGTGAAGAAACCCTAATCTGATGTTGAATATAACGAGAAGAGAACACGTGAATTATTTGAGTGCAAATTGGGCTTCCACATTTATATACTGACGTGGCAGCTCATCTCCTCAGCTCGTGGTCCCAGCTAGAGCGCGCTTCAACAAACCGCTTCCATTCTCAAGTTAGCCGTTGCACTTGAATTCCAGCTGTTGATCCGGGTGATCAACATCAGATGGCTCAGATGCATGGTTACCCTTTATCATGTGGATTGGGGAGTTTTATTTAGATTTCTGTTTCGTGAGGGATGCATAAGCGTTTCGTGTCTCATTAATTGGAGATGCATAAGGATTATGCATCACACATATGGCCATATGAGCGTAAGAGACATGCATGTCTATCACATAAAAATTAGCGATTTTTGCTTTTCTCCCTAATATGTGCCTTCAATCAATGAGATAGTGTTTTTCACTGAGCAGAGATCTAAACAAAAAGCTTTCTAATTTTAGAAACTAATTTCCGTAATCTACCGAAATTAGAACTGAACCGGTATTGTATCTTCTCGTGTTACAAGAAGGCCTAATTATTTATCTAAGGTTTTTTACGAAATCCAGATTTGCAAATTTAGATTGTTAGCATATCTCCACTTTCTGCATTTTATTCGCTTATCTCCAATTCCTCCAAATAATTGCCACCGTGCCACAATTATCATACACTCACATTTCATTAAAAGTATTGAACTCAAGTATTTCATTAATTTTTGTACTTACCTACGTACTGATTTCTTAAAACTCAGATCCCAAACGAGACAGTTAACGGCGAACGGAGGGAGGCGTGGTATTATTCATTTTATTCAAAAATAACTTATTTAATGTATTTTTTCCACATTATAATATTATGTTTATATAAGCCTTTTCTATTATTTAACCTTTTTAAATCATAGAATTCAATTAATATTTTATCACTATTATTGTGGTATATTGAGAAAATTACGTAATGCAATAATATATTGAACGGAGGACAAATCAAATAAAGTAAAGTAAATTATAATAAAAAAAAGGGAAAAGCTAAGTGACCACATTATGTACAACCATAAACTGGTTTAGTATGGAAAAAAACGGTTTACTTATCATATCCGATTCAATTATAATCAAATTTACTTTAATGTCCTTTAGTTGGATTACCGCCTCTTAACTATTCCAACACAAATGGCGCCCATTTTTCAGCTTCTCCTCTCTTCCATTTCTTTTTTCATTTTTTTCCCCTAAGATTTACGATAGAGGTAATTAATAGGTTAGTAATGACACTGGCAACCATCCATTTAGTTTGTAAAAAGCATTCTATTATTATTGTTGAATAATAGATGAAAATTCAAATATTTAATTTAAACAATAGTATCACTTAATTAAATGACTCAATTTAATTAATTCTGTATTAGATTTAGTTGGATTTAGCTAAATTATATAACACACGCAATAAAACTTAACAAAACAATTTTATATTGGAATAACATATTTGAAATACAAGAAACCCAAATTTAAAAAGATAAATAAAAAATTACAAAATAAATTAGTTAAGATTATAATTCCTCTTCTTAAAATGTATTTTGATTGAATTTTTAATGCACTTTGAGATCTAACATTGCAAATGTCAATCAGAAATTTTAATTTCATTCATCCTTTTTTTAGAAACTCAATTAATTTTTTTTGGAAAACAATTTTTCAATTTAACCCCCCCCCACATTTAAAAAACAAACAATTTTCAAATGTACTTAAATTCTAATATCCAATAAATAAATAGATCAAACAAAATTTCTCTTTGACTATTTTGGTGAAAAAAACCATGACATTAGTGTTTAATAATCGCAAAGCAAATTCTAATATCACAATAAATAAATAAATAAATATACAATTAATAAATAGATCAAACATAATTTCCCCCGTTGAGCTTTTTTTTGGAAAAAAAAACCCTATGACATTAATTTTAAAAAATTAAAAGAAAATTCTTTCCCAAATAAAAAAATTATAAAATAAATAAATAGTAAAACATAATTTCTCTCGTTGGTATTTTTAGTGAAAGAAATCCTATGACATTAGTGTTTAATAATACGCAAAGCAAATAGATTAAATTATTTATAAAGGGATATGTAATGTTGTAAAAAAATGAATAAAGTAATGATTTGTTTAAAATATTTTTTTAATCAAATTTTATTATCGATATTGATTCCCCTCAAATTTTATCTGAATTTTAGATCTAATTTTTATTTTAAATTGTGAATTTAGATTAAAAATACATTAAAGAAATCCTAATGATATTATTATTTGATTAAATATTTTTTAATTTACTTAAATTCTAATACAACAAATAAATAAGATTAAATAGTAAATTATTCTCATTGGAAAATTTTGTAGTAAAAGAAATCATATGATTTAGTGTTTGATTAAATAATTTTTAATGGGCTTGAGATTTAATTTTCAAGATAAATAGATCAATTAGTGAATTGTTCTCATCCTATTTTGGTTTGAAAAAGGGTACTAACATAGTCTTGATTGAGATCTAATGTTCCCAAATCGATTAATCAATTAGTGCTTGATTAAATGATTTTTTAATATATAGAGATCAAAAATTTAAAATTTAATTAGTGTTTAAACACCCAACTTTTTTGATTTAGAAAAACCCTAATGATATTATTATTTAATAAAATATTTTTTAATTTAATGAGTTCTAATACCACAAAAAAAAATTGTCAAATAGTGAATTATTTTCATGAATTTTTTTTAGTAAAGAAATCCAATGGTGCAAAATATGACATTAGTTTTTGGGCAAACGTGTTGAGAAATGTTCAAAGTAAATCAATCAATTAGTGAATTGTTCTCACCCAACTATTTGGTTTATAAGTGAAATACTAATGAAGTAGTCTTGATAGATATCTAAGGGTAAAAATAGAAGGAACAATTTGTGTTTTAAAAATTTAAAAAGTTTTGGGAGTATTAATGTCTTGAGACTACTAACTTTTTCATTTTAAAAAAAATCCTTTTATCGTTGTTATTTGATTAAAAAATTTGTTTAATTTAATTGATTAATATAGATTAAATAGTAAATTATTATCCCAATTATTTTTTGTAAAAGAAATCCTATAATATTAGTGTTTGATTAAAGACTTTATAACATGCTCGGATTTAATATTACAAAATCAATATATCAATTGTGAATTATTTTCATACGACGCATTCCAAATAAAAACACTCAAAATTGCATATATTTGCTATCAATAAAATCCCAAAATATAAATTAATAATTTTGAATCATCTTGCAAATATAATCAATGGGTTATTAACAAAAGATTTTTTTATCATCTTGCTCATTTAATCAATGAGTTAATCAGAAAAGATTTTTTTTTTTCATCTTTATTTAATTAATCCAAATATATAACAATCTGTATTGGATAGATAGATTTATCACAATTAAGCAAAAAAAAAATAAAATATAGACAGCTGTTTATTAGTGTATGAATATATTCTCCATTGGTTAGTAGAAGGAATGTTATGGAATAAGTTATGGACATTATTACTTATTACTAGTATATAAATATTTATCCAAAAAAAAGGGAAAACTGTTTTTTTACATTTTTTTTTTTTAAAATTAAGTTATGGGAAAATTTTCATCTTTTAATTTCTACTAGTATATAAAAATTTTCTCCCAAATTTCATACGGTGATAATGCTATTATAGAGTAAAAAATAATCTATTATCTCAAAATATTGTGGTTATATTAAAATTTGTGTATTAAATTTTTTTTTTTTTTGGAACTACAACATCTAATCAATAAAACTTTAATTTTAAAATTTTAAAAAGTAAGAAGAGGGGAATTTTTATTTAAAAAAAGAAAATTGAGGCTGAGGTTAATAAGTCATTTTAATTTGTCTATAATATAATGAATATTATAATAATATAATTATTGCTTTAATTTATTAATATAACCCTTATGTGGTTTCCATAATGTGGTTGTTTAGAATCACCATAAAAAAAACCGGCTGCTAAATTGGCAAATAAATTAAAATTTTCTTTTTCAAGCACTTATACATGGATGTTTGTTAGTAATTTTAAGGAAGGGTTTAATTAATTAAGTTAATAATTAGGGTTTTTTGTTAGTGCCGGCATTAATTGTGCATTAACAATAAAAAAGGGGTTTGCATGAATATATTAGTATTTATATGATATTTAAAATTTTTACATATAAATTAGTATATTTTTTTTTTATGTTTAAAAAATATTGAAATGTTGAATAATTTTTTTTAAATTTTTTATATTCCTGTCTATATAAATATGCAAGTGAAAAATATTTATTTGTTTTTGGGAATGGTGGTAATTAAACACATACAAAAAAAGGGGTTGGATGATTGCTCCAAAGTAGTAATACAATTATATCCATTATTTATGACAGCAAAATAATTAGGTAGATATATCTATACAATCACCAAGCTCACCTAAATCTAACTGGGAGTTTTCGGTTTTGCAAAATGACCAAATTTGGGAAAACCCCCTTTTAAAGAGATTGTTTTTGAGTTTGCAGTGCTGCTTGACGCCATCAACGATTGGGTTACGAAGCATTCGGGCCCAAAGTTGGTTACGAGGTCTAAAGCAAGGGTCCTCCGTTCCTCTAGGTACGTGAATTTCTTGCACAATGCTTCCCTAATATTTTCTTACACTCTTGTTTTATATTTTTGGGGCATTCATCGAAGTTTCTTCCAATTCTCCCAAAATTGCTAGGATTAGTACCATCTTTAATACCCTGTTAGATTGATCCCATGATTTTTTCATTTTTGTTTTGATTTGAAAGATACTTTTTAATTTATAACAACGATCATTAATTTATCTCATTATTTCCATCAAAGAGCTGAAACATACATGTATATTTATAACTGGGTTCAGTTACTATGCTATTAATTGCATTATTTATTAATGATGGAATATGGTAATAAGATTTCTTTTCATTGAAAAGTTTGACACTCCCAAGCTCCCCCAAAAAACCCCTTTTTCCCCCTAACCCCGCCAACCCCCCAAATGCCCCAAAATTTACCCTAAACCAATTTTTAACCAATGAATTTTTTCCCCCCTTATTTCTCCCTAACTCAACATTTCATTTTTACATCATTATAATTTAATTGTTTTTTTTTTTATATAATAAAGCTAAAATTTAAAAGAAAAGACAAATAATAGTAATAAAGTTCGTTGTATTAAACACGAGTAAAAAATTACAACGACAAAATTAAAAAAAAAAAAAATAGGGGGAAATTATTTTAAATTAATTTTTAAAATTTTTAAATTTATGGGGGGGAATTTTAAAAAAAAAAAAAACTATTTTATCGGATTATCGCCACGTGGTGGGGATAATCCGCAAACGGATTGGGCGTTAATTCTCCGAATTAAAATTACGCCCGGATTACGCCCATTCCTTTGCCGGGAAACGATAATCGCATAAAACGCCTTTTCCCCAGTGCATTGGGAGTGTCTTAGATAGATATTTTCATAAGATTTATAGTACTAGTAATGGATTATAATTGGGTAATGATAAATTTACTTCGTGTAAAAGGTACATAATTGGGATAATTTTGTCATTTCTTTTTTTTTTAAAATCTATTTAAATTTTCTAAAATAATGGAATCACCTCCATGTTAATTAAGGAAGAGATAGTGATTAATTAATATTTTTTTAAAAATAAAATACTCATTTTTTAAAAATAAATTAAAAAAAAAATATTCACAAGGGTAAGTTTTGGGTATACTCCAAAAAAAAAATAAAAAAAAAAACAAAAAAATAAATAAAAAAAAAAAAAAAAAAGAAAAATAACGAAAAAACAAAATAACAAAAACATAAAAAGATATCGCACAAGAGAATGTTTAATCATTATGACAGTTTTTTTATTTTTTTTCCATTTTCAATAAGCAAAATGTTTAATTTTTTTAAATATTTTTTTCATATATTGAGATAATTGATTCCCGGTTTTTTTTAAACCGTTAATGATTTATATCACGAGATTTGTTTTTGAAAATAAAAAAAAAAAAAAAAAAAAATAAAAAAAAACATCAAGTAGACAAAGAATACAAAAGAAATTAAACTATAAAATAATTAACGAAAATTTATTTGGAAAAGCATATAGTATTACAATAAGTTATAATAAGAATGATTTACTTATATGACATTTTTTTAGTATGTTATAACAAAATAAAAATATAACATCTGCTTTGAGGTTGTTTTATTACTAAAAGTCATACTTTGACCATTGTGCAATATTTTGTAGAATTGGAACCTGCACAAGCATCCAACACGTATGACAAATACATCCTAATCGAGTCTCAACAGACTCATCATTCAATTTGAATAACCCAATATTTCATTTCCATTGAAGGTGTGATCAAAGTAGATTAACCTACTATTGAAAGTTCTACTTTTCTTGCTACAAAACTCAAAAACTGCTCATCAAACTACAACAAACCAACAACATCTACATAATGATTTGAACATTAATGGAAACTTTACACTAATCAATACATTTGTGGGACATAGATTGATACAAGTGAGTTTGAAAACTTGGACAACAATACTTGGCTACCAAGGTTTAAGGTCACCAACAGGTCCAGCAGTCCAATTTAAAATTCTTTCACCACTTACGTAAATACTCTTGTCATGAGGCAACTTACGAGCTAGCCCGTTCAATATCTGATGGAAGGCGTCCCGTGCCTGAGCAGGCTGTGGAAACAACATCGCCTGTTTCATAGATGGATTGGCTAGTAGTCTTTGCTTCCTTAGAATCTCTTTGATCGGAATCGAGCTTAGTATTGTGTCTAGCCTAGGGACATCCTTTTCCGCGACAAAAACACCGATCTTCTTCCCATGGAATTGCATCAGCAAAAGGCAACACAATGTTATCAGCTATGATAACGGGAATGCAGCCAAATACGACTGCTTCAACCAGTCTAGGACTCCACGGGCCCATCCGAGCGGACAGAGACAGAAGATAGCTCTCTGCATGTCTTGATAGTATGTAGTTGGGTGTTCCGTGGAGATGTCAAACAGCGGATTGTCCTTGAAGTTCTCCCACACTGATGCTCTCGCACCTCTGCAATAGAGAATGCGTATTTTAGTCCACAGGCTAGTTTTCGGGTCCTTCACTGTGCATGTTCTAGATAATCGACTATGAAAAACAGACTTCAGTAATCAGTATATATGGTGCTTGTTGGGTGACAGTAATTTACTAAACGAACCTTTCCTCTTTCCAAAAATACATTATAAATCAAATAACAACTGAACTTTTCAAAAATCGAGTAGACAAAGAATCATGTATCATGATAGAGAAGAGTGAGAGGATGGGGGGGAACCGAAGGAAGAAAAAAAATAACACACTGATTGAAAATAAAGTGTACAATTGACAAACAGAAAAAAAAGAACAGAGATAACCCTTTAATGAGGCCCTAGGGTAAACTACCATTCCTAAACTAAAACTACAGACACCCTGCTATCACAATGAAGTCTGTTTATAACTACTCCTAAAGACTCCTACTCAAACAATGACCCCTTTTCCTAAACCAACTCTAGCTCTAGTAGAAACCCTTTAAAACCTGCTGGGGGGGAATCCCTATTTCTATATGGGCGATCCCTATCATATATTATGAGAACGAACAGCATATTACATGAATCATCAGGTCACGAAACATCTTTCATAGTAACCACCTTCTGGGGCGTTTCCAACATCATAAAACAAACCTCGGGAAATAAACAAAGATGGATCGAGGGGGGCTAGGAGAAATTAGATGTGCCCGCATTTTCTGTGGAGGGGCATATGGAGGGATGATGATTGATCCATGCTTCAAGCAAACATTTACGTTGTCCAAAAATCTGGGCCAATTGCCCGTTGGGGCAAGGAAGAATTCTCTCAATATTTCTCTTCCTACATGCATATGGGACATTCAATCAGAATTATTTTTTAATTCTATAATATCTTTAAAGTTTTGTAAAACCAGCTTTAAAAGGAAGTCAGTAAGAACTTTGTGATTTCAATTGATAAAGAGACCATGGACTTACTAGATAGTGAAACACGCCCCCCAAAAACATGAGGCACAATAAAGAAGTGATTGGCCCCTTCAGTTGCATTCCCAAAAAGGGCCCGTTGGAAGAGATTAGTTGTATAGCACTTTCATCATTGAGGTGATTTGAATGGTAGTGGGGGGCCATTTGGTGTCAGGTCACAAGTTGATACAAGGAGTGTAGAACCAGTCTGCTTCATCAGGGTTAAGAGTGCAACAGGACTCGATAAGAGGAAACGGTGCATGAAAATCTGCTGCAAACATATGGGTGGGCATCTTGGGTCCTTCTGTAAAATCTTTTTGTTGTATTTGCTAGGAAGCTCATAAACAAACACTTTTAACCTTCCAACAGGATCATCTTCCAGGACATCACCCGCACTCCCTAAAATTTGAAGGTGCAACAAAAATATATGAGTTACATACTTTAAATCTTGTATTGTTGTAAGGTGGTGATAATGATATTGTATCCTATGGGCTGAAGCAAGAGAATGATTGGATTTTCCATCTAGTTTGTTTTTCCGAAGGATTAGTAATGCTTAGTAAATGTTACATAGTAATTATTAAAATTAATTTAATGTACTCACTAAAGTCGTGCGATGCACATACAACTTCTGAATCTAATATTTGAAATCTCTCTCAGAGATAGATAAATTTTGTCATAATTTTATAGACGTAAGAGGAACAAAGATCCTTATCTTATACCCCCTCCGTCCCAAGGTAGTTGAGTCGTTTCCTTTTTGGGTTGTCCCAAGGTAGTTGAGTCATTTCCATTTTTAGCAAAAACTTTTCTTTGTCATACTTTACTCTCTCTTTCTCTCTCAAATTTTATTCCAACTCCTACTTTGTTCTCTCCACTCTAACCTTTGACACGTCAATTTCTTAAACTCCGTGCCCAAAAGAAACGCCTCAACTACCTTCTGAGGGAGGGAGTATCAAAATAAATCTAAACCAGATTCATATTAAATTACTAAACAATCCTTAAAATAAGTGAGGATATTATATAGTTACATCAAAATTTAAAGGATACACACTTTTACAGTATTATAATAATTTTATTTATATTTATAAAATAATATCAAATGCTTTAAGGTCTTCCTTGATGCCTATGCTTCCACTAGATGCACTTCAAATAATTTGCATCAGGTGAAGGCAAGGACATCGGGTATGAAGAGATTAAGTTATTGGCATTTCATTAAGTTCATGTTTCGTCCATCTAAATTGTAAGCAGTGTGAGGTCCAACTAAAAAACCGCAATCGAGGAAGAAGGAAGTGTGGACAGAATAAGAATATAGTTATTCTCTTTTAGTATATCTAGGGAAAATTAAACAGAGTAAGCACTGAGATAGATGATATATTCAGAAGGCAAACAATGCAGTGTCTAAAGCGGTTCACATTTACAGGCTTAAAGAAAACTAACAAGAGTGGTGGCGGCAATCATATATATGCACATATAAAAGGAACCACATGCCAGATATAGTATACTGTATAAAAGAAAGGAAATGTGCATTCAGTCTCCAAACAGCTTTACCAAATTTAAGAGAGGCCATTTTTCACCTATATTTCAGTTACTAGTAAGGCAACAAAGATATCCCATTTAGGTTACTCGGATTACACGCATCTTAACTTCCAGCTCAAGAGCACTGTCCCAGGTCGAGTTACCTAAAAGTATCTTCGTTTAGGCAAAATCAAAGAGGGATAATATGCTAAGTCATGTTTCTACTTGAGGGCAACCATATCTTATTATTGAAAAACAAAACTCGTGCTCTGAAAAGGCATGATCTGAACTATATCCTTGTCGGCTCATCGAAGAAGATACAATGCTTCAAGTACTAACTAAGTAGCTTCTTGACATTTAATTGAAGAAGATGCAATTGCACAACTAGCTACAGCTCTAACTAAGTGGATGAAACACAGTGTAGCCCTAATTGATTGTGCAATGGGGAAAACTGAAATTACATCTTGATTAAGCAACCAACAGATTAAAAGCTTAAGAACTTGCATAATATTCGTATTATTTGATCTCAATCCGATCGCATTAAATCACATCACGTGTAGACAGCATTAAAACAGAAATCAACCTTGCATTTCAAATCCAAACCCAGAATTAACGTACAGATTCAGCATCACAAAATTGCAAATAAGATGAAGCAACATTTTGCAGGTAGATTATTACCGGAGATTCTCTCAGTTTTCTGGGCTCTGTGAAACTTGAAAGCTTCAATCCTCCAAAAAGTTAAAAACCAGACAAGGAAAGCAAATATCCATCTCCGGCCCCGGTCCCTCATTTTATTCAACTTCAACAGACCCTTCTCTTCAATGTCCAAGATTAAAATCTATCTCATCACGCGGAGTAGTTGCAGCGAGGAGAACAAAAGCTCGTCGGTTGGATATAAACACTACAATTTCAGGGGTAATTTTGATATGGGAATGCTCGACTCCACTGGTGTGTTGACTCAACTCGACCGCTGACTCACTCACTCAGCAAAAAACACACTTTCCATCCATTTTATTTGATTGGTTTATTTCGAAAAAACCTTTTTACCTATAATAAATTAATCCCTCTATTAATTCGAATATGGCACGGCTTAATCCAAATAATGTCCCAATTAAATTGACTTAAGTTAATTTCGATTAATGGTGCACATAGTGGTATGCTTAGTTGTAGAATGTTTAGTGTTTACTAGTCCACCATTCATAGTTTCATTTTAACGGTCCACCGATTTAAGAAATTATTTAACTTTGTAAAGTAAAATGGAGAAATGATTTAATAGAATGTGGGTTCAACTTTTATATATTGATTTTATAATAGGATGTAAGGTACTCCCTCCGTCCCCGATTAAGATCACATTTTCCCATTTTACCGTCTCCATTAAGAGTCACACTTCATTTTTACCATAAATAGTAAGTAGGCCACACATTCCACTAACTCAATTCACTAACATTTTATTATAAAACCAATATAAAAAATGAGTCCCACATTCCACTAACTTTTTCAACCAACTTTTCTTTACTTTCTTAAAACCTCGTCGGTCAAAGTGTGACTCCTAATCGGACGGAGGGAGTAATAACTTAGATGAATAGTAGTGTCCACCTACTTAAAATGGAAAAGATAAATGAGACTTTAAATCATGGACACTCCAAATAACAAAATATGACATTATATTTCATAGACGAAGGAGTAATATCTAGTTGGCTTGGAAAAATGTACTACGTTCTACACTAATACAAGTCTCATTTCTTTTCATCACGAGTTTTAGAAATGTTAAGAAAAGTAGGTGGAAAAAATTAGTAGAATATGAGTCTCAATTACTTACGTTTGTCCTAAAAATATTTTTGGTCCTATACATTAAGTGTATTACCTTATGGTCCAAACAATATATTTTGGTCCAAAATTAACATTTTCCGTTAAAACTAATGGTCAAACGTGTTTGACCAAATTAATGACTTTATTATAATTTGACTGTCCTAATTAATTTAATATTAAATTTTATAAAATATTTTTAACTTAAAATAAAAATTTTATTAAATTAAAAGGGAATTTATTTAGAATAAAAATTAAATGTAAATTTCCTTTTGATTTAATCAATTTTTGTTTTAAGTATTTTTTAAAATTTAAAAAACATTAAAGTAGAAGAGAGGAAAAAGTAATAATAAAATAGAGAGATGGAAAAGTAAAGTGGGAAAACGTGTCACGTTTTATTAAAAAGAAAATGACTCTACTATGCAACATTCAAAATGAAAAAAATTACTTTACTACTATGAAATGGAGGGAGTAGTTTTAGTGGGTTGTATCTAAATCAAAATATGACACAAGCTAAGGTTATTTTATATATTACTCTTTTCGTACCGCTAATTAAGGTGATACATTTTCCTTTTAGTTTGTCTCAAATAAAGTGATATATTTTTAGTTTTATTAACTTTATCTCTCCAATTAATACACCCTACCTTTTTTTTCACTCTAAGTCTTCAATCGAAATATTCAAACATCTTTCTCTCTCTACTTAATACTTACACTCATATTTTTCGTCTCCAATTAAACACATTAATCAACAACTCGTAAAATCTTGTGCGGACTATGTGTCATCTTAATCGGGATGGAGAGAGTATTTAATAAGTTTATGTTGCGTAGGTTTGTGAATTATAGTACTCCTCTGTCCTAAAAATTTGTCACTTATTTCTATTTTCGTCCGTCCCTAAAAATTTTTCATCTTTCACTTTTACCATTTTTGGTAATGGCACTATATTTCACTAACTCATTCTCACTCAAATTTTATTACAAAACTAATATATAAAAATGGATCCATATGATATTAACTTTTCAACTCATTTTCTATTAAACTTGTTGAGCCAATGATAACAAAATTATGGGGGGCCAGAGGAGTATAAGAGTGTGTGTTGATTGTTTGGAAAAATAAGTTACTCTCTTTGTCCTTAAAGTAGAAACTCTACTTTGTGGATAGTATGATTTTGACGTGAAAAAAGATAAAATATGAGAAAGAATTAAATAATTGATGTAATTTTAGTGGATAGGAGGATTCATCTTATTAATAATGTAATGTGTGGTGTAAAATTTTTTAAAATAGAATATTGATTAATTTGTGGATGAATAAAATGATAAAAGAAGATTATTTTTTAGGACGAATGAAAGACTTTCGTTCACTTAAGATGTTCACTTTCCCTTTTCAATTTATCTCCTCAAAGATGTCTATTTTCTATATTTGATAATAAATACCTCTCTCCTCACTTCTCATTAAAATATTTAACTATTTTTCTCTCTATATTTCACTTAAATTCCTCCTAAAATCTCATGCCATCTAAAAATGTGGATATTTAAATGGGACAGAAGAAGTATAAGATAAATAGACATATTTTTATATAGTTTATTAAGTGCAACAAAATATGATACCACTTATTCGATTTTAACTAATTCGATTTTAACTAATCGAGAGTAAGGAGCGTTACATTCAATATAATTATATAATGTATAATATGTATATTGACATTTTCTCTTTGGTGTTAACTCTCACAATGTTTAATATATAATGTATATTGACATTTTTTATTTGGTGTTAACTCTCACAATGTTTAATAATATTATTATTCTTATTCAAGTAACCTTTGTTATTAATACAGTCTTAAATCATAAATTAAATAATGGAGTATGAATATATTATAAAACTAATACTACAGGCTTTGAATCAACCGAATCAGATCTTGTGACTTCAATTTTCCAATTACAGAGTCACCCAACTTGGACCAACATTATCATGATTCAATCATCTAACACAATAAAAAAGTAATATATGGTATTATAATAAAGATAGCCATTAAATTCATCAACTGCACCTACACCTTCGGTCACCTTCCATCCATCTATTTAATTTTGTGTATACATTTATTTGCTTCTCTCCAACAGAGAGACCATCTCTTATCACCTGTATATGGAAAATTTTCTGACTTAACAACTATAATTCGACTTCCTTTACATAGAGAAAAACTATTCAATTTTCCAACCAGAATCTGGTTCGAGAATTTATTATATGGCAAATGTGAAGGAAGAGGACGACGATATTTTCCATTCTCCTGAAAAAACAATGGAAGATAGAGATGAAAAACATGATGTTGATGTTGATGATGAGGAAAAGAAGAAGCTTGAGCTTATGCGAGCCACTCTTGAGAAGAGAGATCCCTCCTTCAAGGTACATTTCATCTTCATATATAGGTTTTTAATTTCTCTCTAAAATATTCAATTCTTGTGTTGGTTTATTTGTAGTATACATATCTTTTGTGGGTTTTAATAGTTACGCAAGAGATATGTAGAATTCCTACTTGTACAAGACTGGATTTTTTAATTCACCAACTTGGCATTTTATAAACTAATTTAATATGAGTTTTAGAAGAATGTACAAGTAAATTTATGTTTGAGTATAGTTAGGAGTAATCTAATTAGTACTTCCCCTGTTACTAGTTTCGTTTTTTTTAATCTGAATGTCAATACTTGTCGTACCTACTTTTTACTCTTTTTAGTAATAAATTTACATTTCACTAATTTATTTTCACTCATATTTTATTACAAAATTAATACGGTACATATAAAAGGAGGATCCATATTCCATAAACTTTTTCAACTCGCTTTCATTATATTTTTAAAAACTATCTGAATCAAAGTTAGACATCTATTGATGGTGAGCAAGTATAGCAAAAAAAGATGCAAATATACAAAGATAAACTATCAATTTAACTAAAAGTATTAAGGTTATGCCATTCCTAAAATAGCCTTTCTAGATAATTGTTTCACACCCTTCACACTCTTTATTTTATAATACATAGATATCATTATCATCAGAAGCTATCCTGACATCGCTGTATTTAAAAAGATTTATGCTTCTATCACATAGTTGACGTTGACTTTAAGAAATTCAAAATTTAGAATAGGTCATGAAATGTAGAGCATCCGTCACGGGTGGCCACCCACACCAGCTAGCATGATTGTGACACGCGTTGTTGCGGGATGTGCGCATACATCGTTTTACCCATGTTATGATGTTCATGGGCAAAAGTGAGGATGCAAACTTCACGCGCGCCTCGTTAAATAGTAGATGCACGTGCATCTCATGCCTCGACGCCACAAATCTATTTTATGTTTCTTTATGAATGCGTTATGTAATTGTGGTATAGTACTTGATGATGATGGTGTGCGAGCACATATACTTCTTTCGTATGTAGTGTTACATTAGTTGAAGGGTATTAGTCGATTTGGTAGGTGAAGATCATAACTAACTTTAAGCTGCCCTTCATCTAAAGGAAGCCACCGGATTCGTTCGAATTTAATAAATGATGAAAATGAAATACGATGTAATAAATGATGAAAATGAAAGCAAATTATTTGGAAGGAACTCGTATCATTTTCCAGGGTAATATCCGATATAGAACTTGCATTTACCTCGTTATATTGTATTCTAAAATGCTCCATTGAGATTCAATGAAAGAATTTTCCCCTAGTGACATCTATTTAGGATGGTAGTTAAACTTAATTTATTCTAGCATTAAGTTCGCATTATACCTTAAGATTCTATCAGAATTTGAGATTTATTTTATTTGAATAATTTTCTCTTTAATCACTGTGATAATTGATGATTTGCAAGTTGCAAGCCCTTTTCACTCCATCCCCCCGTTAACATAAAAATCGTCTAAACTCCAAAAAACTAATTGATTCATTATAGAATTAGTATTGAATTACTCCATTATTAAAATTATAAATATGATTCTTTTTTAATTAAATTAATAGTAATCATGTTTAAAATTTTTTAATATTATTAATTAATTTAAATATATTGCTCTTGTTTTAGTTAGGGACCCAAAATAAAAACCCCCCCACCCCCCCCCCCAGCGTTTTTATCCCCCCCCTTACTCGAATGAGGGAATGCCCCCCCTTTTTTTTAATTTTTTTTATTTTTATTTTCAAAAAAATAAATAAAAAAAAAAACACAATTAAGGAAAATTACATTTATTAATTAAAAAAGTTACAAAATAAAAAATTTAAAAAAAAAGTTACAAAATAAAAAATTTAAAAAAAAAAGTGAACTAAAAAAACCCCGGTTTAGTCTGGAGCCCCAACCCGCGGGGGGGCCCATCAATCTCCGTTGGACCCTTCGAACCCCGGGGGTTGTCCCCCGCACGGGCTTTGGCGCATCCCAACGCCCCGAACGGAGGAGACCACCAAATCCGTTGGGCATGTGACGTAGCCAAGCGGGGGGGGTCGCGCCGTGGGGGTTTGGGGGCCCCGGTTGGGTGGCGCGCGGCGGGGGGGTGGGTCCCCTTCCCTTTGGCCCCCCGATGGGGGACCCCCGGAGGATATCGGTGTGCAACCTCATCCTCGAACCGTTGTTGAAGTCCTTTGAGAGCGCCGGCCCCCTTTGGAAAATGGGGTGAAGGTGCGCCAGCCCCCCTTTTTCCCCGGGCGAAAGACCCCCAACGAACTTCCGTTTCTCCTTCAAGAGCCCAGGGTGTATGGCCCGCCCTCCTGGGGTACAATAAATGCGGGGCCCGTACCCCCCGCTCCCAAAAAATAAACATGGCTAGGGGTTTAAAAGAAAAATTACCAAAAGAAAAAGAGATATCAAAAAATTTTTAAAGCAACAACTAAACCAAAATTCAAAAAAAGGGGAGTTATCATAAATGAGAACAAAACCTTAAGAAAAACGACATGACCCGACAAAATCACGAGAAAAGGGCAAGGCCACAACCGAAAGAAGATCTTTTTCCAAAAAAACATTCAAAGATATAAAAATTTAAAAACGACCAAGAGAAAGTATAGCTATGATGAAGACACAAATACGTTAAGTTCAAATATCCTTTTTTAAATTTTTTAACGTAAAACCCGCCAAACCCCGCTATTCAACCTCGCCAAAGAAAACACGCCGAGATTTTAAATCTTGGGGGCTCCTGCCAAAACATTTTATAAGTTATGCCACCTTACCAAAGGGAAATCGGTTTTGCGTTAAAAAAAATACCGAAAAATCACAAAATATATTTTTGCCGGCCCAAAAATAACCCCCCATTTTCTCATCAAATTAACAATCATTCCATGGGGACAAAATGTGGCCACACTTTTCGCCCACGAACCGGCCCACTAGCAAAAAAAGGCTCGATCCCATTGTGTACACCAAAAGAGGCCCGCCCCTACTGACCCCAAATTGTATGCGATCGTTCACATTAAAAAAAACTGGGATGGCTAACGTTAAACCATTTTATCTCCCAAAAAATTTGGATAAAATAAAAGAGAGTTTTTAAGTAAAGCCCCCCCGATTGCTTATTCTGATTTGCTTTTTGTTATCCCGCAACCAAAATTTCACCTTTTAATCACATGGAATATCACAAGTTATTAATCTTTCTTATTTTTAAAGTCTCATTATTTTTCCCCCCCAAAGATTTCCTTATCATTACTAATTAATCAAGATCATGTTTATCACACCTATTATTTAACTACAAACACACCTACACAACACACCCAACACACACACACACGGCACACACACACATACGCCACACACACACTCGGCCACAAAAATACACACGTTTCCACCCCCTTTTTCATCCCTCTTTCACTAAACTAAGATGCATGAGGGTTGAAGCCCGATTAATCGGTTGGAAGAAGAAAAGAAGAGGTAGAAGAAGAACAAACAAAATTTTCCCCTTAAACAAAAATACCTCTTTAAAAAAAATCGGTAGAAAACAAGTATTTGTCTTGATTCTTCAAAGTTTTTGGGGATTATATTTAATTTTCTTCTCAAAGGATGGAGGATTAATGGAGTAATGTGGAAAAAAAAATTGAGAGAGTGTATGGGGATGAGGGGGAAAAATAATATTGTGAAGTAGGGAAGAAGAATTAACAAAAATAGAAGATGGCAATATCTCATAATTTTCGAAAATTAGGCTAGGTAATTAGCCATGGTTTTGTTTTTGGTATATTTTCCAAGTAGAATAAAATATCATGGAGCAAAATAAAAATAAGGAAAATCCTCCATGAAGCAAGACAAGGGGCGATTTCTAGCCTTTTAAATAAGGCATGGATTTCTTGAATATTGACTAAAATAAAGTAAGGCAAGATCTCTTGAAGTATGGAAAGATTTGGTAGAATAATTAAACTCTAGGTATGGAAGGAAATCAAGTAAGGAATCAAATAAAATAAAACAATTCCTTCCTTCCCAAATATAGTGATTTTCGAAAATCACTAGAAAAATAAGGGGGCTCGATTTTTACATCTCTAAACAAGGAAATAATTGGCTCTTGGAATTTAATTTGGATAAATATCCCAAGGATTAAATAAATTCCGAAAAAATAGAAATTCTTTCTCCAAGGGGTCTAGGGTTTGAAAATTATAAGAATTAGGGTGACAAGTATTTATGGAAATTTTCTCTAATATTCTCACTCACCCATAAACAATTAAATTGCTACATAGTCTCATAACTTAATGTATCACATGCCACATCCTTAAATTAAATAGTTTGACTTTTCAAACTTTCACACAAACCCTAACTCAAATTGACCATATCAACTCATGAAATAAAAGCATTCTCGATGCCACGTCATCAACAATTAATTCTAGGGCTAAAAAATTAGGGTTCTAAAATCCGGGATGTTACAGGTAGTGCTTGAACTCGCCGTACAATGACATGTACGATTGCACCGCTTTGTCGCGCACATCCGAATAGACTCTCGCCGCTGCCCTGCTCCCTCTCGCACTTGTCGTACTCCCCCGCGAACAGATTGACATGCTTCTTTATTTGATCCCAGTGCTTGCGGAGCGGCTCCCTTTGGTGCTTGTAGGCGGTCGGCGGCTTGGCCGCGTTGTATTTTTCGGCGATGCGCTCCCAATACACATTAACCTTCTGGTTGTTGGCAAACACTGGATCTTCTGAAACATCAATCCAACATCTCGTCAAGACGATGAATTCTTCCGGGCGTAGTTCGTCCTTCCCGGGGCGTACTCTTCACACACCGCCGTTTGCGGCAACTTCTGGGCTCGTGCCTTGGTCCGCTTCTTCTTGGTGGAGGAGCCCGACGCGGCGGTGGCGGCGGCGGATCGGCTGCGAGGTGCTGCGGCGGCGGGTGTGCGGTTGGGAGAAGGCTCCATGTCTAACAGCCCGTACAAATCCGTGCTGAAGTCGGAATCGTACTAGGCGTTGGTGTCGAATGGACGGTATTCATCGGGTTCTGTACCCGGCCATCGTGCACCACCGAACATCGGTTTGAGAGTGAAAGGAGTGAAAAATAAAGTGAGAAGTATATATAGGTTTTGAAAATTAAATAAAATTAAATTAAAAACCGAAAATGCGTCGCCATCGTCTATTGCATCGTCCGCGATGCCACAGTGGCGGACGATGCGACGGACGATGCTACGAACGATGCATCGTCCGCCCCATCGTGAATGCTCTTAGGCTGCTACAACTCAAACTTTGGTCAAGATTATACTGAAGATTAATTCAACTGACCCATTTTGTATTAAAAAAACATCTTTCAACTCCTCTTCGTGCTATTTATCAACTCGGGTCCTCCAAGATAATATTCTTTGCAATAATAATACTAGTACTCCTCATAAATTAAAAAAAGAAAAGAAACTCCTCATAAATTAATTACTACTACTAGTCAACATAGCAATGTACATGGTTGTGATAAACCTACACACAAATATATTAAAGTGATGGTAATAAGAGGGGTCTGAGCACTGAAGTCAATGAACACCCCAACTCAAGAGGTATATTGGCCACATCGGAAATACTACAATTTTGATAAATGAGTACTCAACGATGCTAGCACGAGATACATAGTCAATGAGTTAGGAGAATAGGACTATGCATCGAGAGCTGCTTGTTGTACTACAACGAAGCATAATAATTAGGAAGTAATTTAAGATTTTAAATTATGTGTTTTTGGTTTTTAATTTAGTAATTTAGTACTACTAGTTTATATTATGTAATTTTTAGAATTTAAATTAAGTTAATTTGTTATTTTAGAATGATTTATTTCACATTTTCCAAATAACATCAAATTCTTAAAAAACACATATGAATTAGGGTAGTAATTAAAATATTAAAAGAAGTTAAGTCATAATTTGGGGTATGATCGAGTTGCTGGGGTCATGATATAATTTTGGATTTAAACAGAAAACATGACAGGGTTGTAGTATGGCTTGGAATTTTCTTTAGGCTATGAGTTGCCAACTGCCTATAAAAAAACGATTTGAAAGGTAAAATTTTAAAAGTAGCGTCTTAGGTGTTTGGTTTAGGATTGAGCAGTATTGCAAGAATAACTACTTGTAAAGCAATAAACTCTACACTCTATTTTTACTCAGGCGAGAAAAAGTAATTTTTATCATATTCTATTCGCTTATGTATTTATAAGATATTTTTTAAATAATTGAATCTTTAAGAAACAAAAGAGTCTAAATTTCCTGCATAGTAAACGGGTAGTGGACATGTTCCTCACAGTAGGTGACGAGTACAATTATATTTCACAACTTAGATATGCTTGAACTGCATATTATGAAAGGTTGCAGTGTCAGTCTACAAATTTTGCGCACCTTAAATAATACTGGTGTGGTATATTATTGAACAGGTCTAATAGTAAGATAAGTTTTTCTCGGCTATTTACTACTCTCTCCGTCCCTCTGAAAGTTTGTCACACTTCTTTTCTGCACTCGTTTTGTAAAAATAATAGTAATAAATAGGCGCATCCCGGGAGCACCCAACGCCGGGCCGGGACCCAGGTGTGGTCCGGCCCACGGCGTTAAGGATACTCTAAAGTGTGCTTTCCTTTTACTTCATGTAATGCTACTCAACTGATAAGCAGGATGTAGATGAGCAAACGCTTAGAAGGTTCCTGCGTGCGCGAGATCTCCACGTGGAGAAAGCATCTACAATGCTAGCCAACTGCTTAACATGGAGACGAACCTTCGTTCCAAAGGGCTTCGTTTCAGAGACAGAGGTGCCAAATGAGATAGGTCAGAACAAGATGTTTCTGCAAGGAACAGATAAGAAAGGCCGCCCCATTTCTGTTGTCTTTGGTGCTAGACACTTTTCCAGGAAAGGAGGCCTCGATGAATTCAGACGTCCGTCTTGCTTCTTCCTATTCTTTGTAATCTTGATTGTCACTACTCATTTCTAACATGCTAGGGTTTCCAGGTTTCTTGGTGTTTGCCCTTGATAAACTGTGTCAAAGGTATTGCTTCATTTTTCCTTCACAATTTTATTTAATTGTTGGTATGGTATATATGAACAAGTTTAATCGAATCGAATTAATTGAAATCTGCTTGTTGAAATTGAGCAGGACACCTGATGGAGTGGGGAAGTTCACGATCATCGGAGATCTGCAAGGATACGGATATTGCAACAGCGACATTCGTGCAAATCTTGCAGCTATCACCATTTTACAGGTTAAAGATATATATAGCAATATTTAACATAAGAATAATTATTAGTACTAGCTAGTGTGTGAATATTGATGTTTGAGCACAGGAATACTACCCAGAGAGGCTAGGGAAAATGTTCATTGTTCATGCACCGTATATATTTATGACAATGTGGAAGCTTGTGTACCCGTTTATCGACAAAAAGACAAGGAACAAGGTTGTGTTCGTTGAAGATAAGCGACTGCGGGAGACTCTGCTGGAGGACATAGACGAAAACCAGCTGCCGGAGATCTATGGAGGAAAACTGCAGCTTGTTCCGATTCAAAATGCCTAGTTACTTCATTCAACATGAAACTTATAATGCATGTGTTTAAGTGTGAGAGATGTTAATTTGCATGTGTACATTTAATGTTTTGAAAACTCTTATGGTAAAATTATCTTTTGTTCACACTTCCATGTTTGTTTTGTTATATATTCTCTTGGTTTTGTTTGAGGAAGAAAAGTGATTTAGGGAGTTGACATTAGGCCTGCTTATTCGGCCGGTTCCGGTTTTAACCGGACCGGTTGACCGGTTAACCGATTTTAAATTTTCATAAATCTTAGAACCGGAACCGGAACCGGAACTGATCGGTTCCGGTTTGGAACCGGCCGGTTAAGAACCGGTCGATTCCGGTTCCGAACCGGAACCGTTGTGTAATTTTAGTTTTATTTGTAATTTTAAATAGTTCAATACTAAAAAAAATAATAATCCAACATCTAGAAATATAATAAATAATACCTAAAAATCAAATAAATACATAAAAAAATACAAACCAACAATACAATAATATTCATATATGGATAAGAGTGATGTCAAGTGTGACTAGTTTATGTTAAGTAATTTTTCAATGAAAAAATAAGAGTTCTAAACTTTAGCAATTTTTTTTAAAAAATAAGTTTTAAAATTGAATTCAATTTTCCCTTTTTAGCTAAACAAATATTCAATGGAATTTCTAATACTAATTGATCTTGTTGTGACTTTTTGGTTTATAACGGAACAATTAATAAATTATTTACAAACAGGTTAAAATCGTATGTTAAATGAATTGTTACATAAATTTGTTATAAAGTTAAATTTCTATCATATGAAATGATATTGTATTTGTATAAGATCTTTTGGAAATTAAAAACAAATTTATGATGTCCTACTCATTATAGTTAGTTCATAAAAAATGGATTGGGGAAATAATTGTACATTCAAAATTAATTCAATTAAATTAGATCTATTAGTATATTAAATTATAATAAAATAAAATTGAATCATAATCCGGTTCCGGTTAGGAACCGGTCGGTTCCGGTTTGGAACCGGAACCGGTTTTATTTAAAAAGTTGGAACCGGTACCGGAACCGGAATTGAAAAATCCGGTTCCGGTTCCTCAATTAACCGGCCGGTTCCGGTTCCGATTCCAGTTAACCGAGAACCGGAGAACCGTTTAAGCACCCCTAGTTGACATCCTTGCATTACATTAGGTCCAATTTATTTTGAAAGACATATTTTAAAATAAGTTTTGTACTTTGAATTTCTGAATTTTGGAAAATGTGATGCTTCTTTATTGTCTTGATTGAATTTGTAGAAATATTAGGTCAAAATATTCAAGAGGAACGAGCATACTTAGAATGTACTGTAATAAACAAATCAAATCCTAGTGAGATACAATTGTAAAATTAATAATTTTTAAGTTGATATAAAAATAGTAAACAATTGTTAACAGTAGTCTGAGCCTCCCGGTATTATAGTCTTGGCTTTGCACAGTGGCGTATCCAAGATTTTTAATCTGGGGGTGCAAAAATTAATTATGACTTAAATTTTAAATTTTGTCTAATTTTTTGTTTTCTTTGTTAAATTTTTTCAATTGTTCTATTTTTCTAAAATTAAAATATTTTTCTTTATTTTTGTCTTTTTATCAAAAAACTTAATTTTAAATAAAAAAACAAATAAATTTATAGTATCACGTAACTTACACATTTGGAATGTATATATGGGTGTGAATATAATGATTAAAGCAAAGTTGAATTTTAGTAGTATTTAATATAGATTAAAGCAAAGTCAAGTTTGGAGAAGAAGCTCAAGAAATATATATATGGGTGTGAATATAATGATTAAAGCAAAGTTGAATTTTAGTAGTATTTAATATAGATTAAAGCAAAGTCAAGTTTGGAGAAGAAGCTCAAGAAAACTCGAACCCAGGTCTCTGGCACAAAGAAAGAGCAAATTTACCGCCAGGCTACCGGTGGATTATATAAAAATATGACTACAGATAGTATTAAGTAACAAACTTTTGGTGCATACGCCACTGGCTTTGCGCAAACAAAACTTGAAGCATTGATCATATATGTTGAGCATTTAAATACTTGAGTGAACTACAAAAATGTTCTCTGGACTATGGGTTTATCTCGCCCATAGTCCCTGGACTTTAAAAATATCGCCAGTAGTCCCTGGACTAAGGGTTTATCTCGAAATTGGTCCTTTTGACTTTTTTTGGTACGAAAATACCCTTTGATATTATTTTGGGGGGTTTGGGCAATTTGGTCTTTTTACACTTTTAACATTTTAAATCTGATATTATTTCAACTATGTACTAACTTTGATATTATTTCAAATTTATCATCCTTTTTTTCCTTTTGTCATCATTCACTTTGTTTCTTTATTTCAATATTAGATTTAATTTTACAAAATTTTAAATTTTAATTTTTAAATATTAATAAATCTTTTTAATTATAAAAAATATTAAATAGCAAAAATTAATAGTTATAATCAATATTTGATAGTGTATAGTACTATGTAATCAATAAGGCATGACAACGCGTTAGTTTTAATCAATATTTAATACAGTAGCTTTAATTATAAATAGATTATATAACACAATTTATTCTGAAATAAATATGCATCTAATGTAAGACTAATATAATTTTCATTTATTAATTTGAAAACAATCAAAATTTACTGGAAAATTTCAACAAAAATACTCCTATATAAAATTTTTAGTAAGATCAAATTTTTAGTCAACTTCATAATATTTAATCACAAGCAATTATAACAACCGAACGGAGGCTAAATAGAATAACTCTTATTTTTCCATCATGATTAATATTATTTTTCTGTACTTCTTCAATTCAATTGAATATTATATTAAATAATAAAAATTAATAGTTTTAATCAATATTTATAGTGTCCATGAATTAATAGTTTTCATTAAAAAAATTTATTGATATTTAAAATCTAAATATTAAATTTAGTTTTATAAAATTAAATCTAATATTGAAATAAAAAAATAAATAAATTCAGTGAAGGATAACAAAATGGAAGAAGAATGATAATTTTGTAATAATATCAAAGTTAGTACATAACTAAGATAATATCAGATTTAAAATGTAAAAGAGTAAAAAGACCAAATTGCCCAAACCCCCCAAAATAATATCAAAAGGTATTTTCGTACCAAAAAAAGCCAAAAGGACCAATTTCGAGATAAACCCTTAGTCCAGGGACTACTGACGATATTTTTAAAGTTCAGGGACTATGGGCGAGATAAACCCATAGTCCAGGGACCATTTTTGTAGCTCTAAATACTTTCATGACCCAAAGAGTTTTTCAAGAGAAGGTGAAGGAAATCAAGTTGGATGCTTTCATGACCCAAAGCATTTTTTCATATATTACGTTAGTTTATAGAACTGGAGGTGGGTTGATGATTAGTTTTTGACATGATTTCTGTTGTTGATAATGACCTTTTTACCCTTTTCATGTTAATGGTTTGATCGTGTGTATAGTGCATGATTAATTGATTGATCATAATCAGTTGTGTTAGTTTGAGATAATGGAGACAATAAACACTTAAGAAATAAGTTTTTTTTTTTTTTTTTTTTTTAATTTGATTCCTCTTTATTTATATATATATATATATATATATATATATATATATATATATAGGGGCATGTTAGGGTGCCACCACCCCTTAAAATAACACCATACCACCATTCCTAGCCAATCATTTGTACACGTGGACGAATAATAAGCTGCCACGTGGCAAAAAAAAAAGAACAACCCCCAAAAAAGACGGGCAGCAAATGCTTTGGCCTTTAAACGACAATTTTTCTTGAACTGACAATATCCAACACGTTAGACAACCCTAAACCCTAAACCCTAAACCCTTAGCATTTGTGTAGCGTTTATAATATTGCTGTATAAGCGTTGTCACGTTGTCATTTTAAGGGTGGTTGTCATTTTAACACAAACCTATATATATATATATATATATATATATAGGGAGATGATCAAAATAAGAATGCATTTAAATCAAGAAATGCAGCCCAAATCTTGGCCCTAGGATTAGATGATCTAATGGTCAATAATTAACCTAAAACACGAAAGGTCATAATTAAGTATTTTTAGGTCATATTATAAGATTTGGGTTTATGTCATGTTAAGAACATTTTAGGTCATGCTTTGTTAGCATGACCTAAAAATAAACTAACTATGACATAAAAATGCCCTACGTATGACTTTGTTCTGCGTTTCTGTATTTAAATGTAGTCTTTATAGATCAAAACCCTATATATATATATATATAGGGATGTGATCAAATGCAAACCGCATATCTAATACAAACTCAAAACTTTAATCCCAACCATTAATTATAACAGATTTGTGGTTAATATTGCGTAGAATTTTCATCTCAACAAGAGCATATATTTTATCAACAGAGGGTATTTTTGTAAGCTAAGTTTCTGAACGGTTCTTGCGTTCCTAATTTCTCTCCCAACTTCCAAAACTGAAAATATTCTCATCTTCGATTCAACAAAAAATCTACACGTTTTAGAATCAATACGGTTTCAACAACATATTCAAATCAACAGAACAAAAGAATCAACGCAAAAAATCACCAACAGCAGGACAAAAGAATGAACCAAATTTCAGCGCAAAAAATCAACACAGATTTCAGAATTCAGCAACACGATCGATTCAACACAAATTCAACAAAAAATCAACACATGTTTTAGAATCAATACGATTTCAACAAAATATTAATATCAGCAGAACAAAAGAATCAACGCAATTTCAACGCGAAAAATCACCAACAGCAGAACAAGAGAATCAACGAAATTTCAGCGCAAAGTATCAAAATAGATTTCAGAATTCAACAAAAAAGCAACACGATCAATTCAACACAAATTCAACAAAAAATCTTCATAAAATTAACACAGATTTTAGAATCAACATAGAATCAACACAACTTCAACACAAAATTCAACGTCAACAAAGAATCAACGCAATTACACTGCAAAATTCAAGCAATTTTTTTATGAAAAGGCGAAAAGTTGGAATGAGGGGGAGTAATTGAAATGGTTTAATAACGTGAATAGTGGAAGAGAGAGAACGACGAAATTGGGATTACACAATTATTCTATAATTAAATGATTCACCATATTATGAAAGTGTCTAATATACCCTCTGTTGATAGATTCATAGAAGTTATTGAAATTTTAATCTGGAAACATAATAACCATTGATCCATAATAATTAGTGGCTAGGATTAAAGTTTTGAGTTTGTATTAGATATATGGTTTTCATTATATCACTACCCTATATATATATATATATATATATATAAATGAGTTGCTCACCTTCTTAAACCTCATGAAAGACTATAAAAAAATATATAGACGAGACATGATTATTATCAAGTAGACATGTGATGAAAAAGTAAATGGTGAAGCTTGTCGAAATTTACATATATTAAAGTAGGGTATTGATAAAATGCAAACTTATATATTTTACAAACTCAAAACTCCTCAACACAACTTCAACACAGTTTCAATATAATATCAACACAGTGTAAAATTTCAAGATTTTAATGTCAACACAGTATTAACACAATATCAACACAACATCAATCATTGACTACCGTTGAAATTCTATTGACATTTTCCTGTTGATGCTTTTTTGTGATATGTTGACATTTTTCAATGGTCCAGAGCATAGTTTTGAGTTTGCACAATATTTAGAGTTTTCATTTGATCACATCCCTATTAAAGTAAAAAGTAAGTAATTAAGAAGACACTTACGACACCGACCTTGAAGATTTTGTACAGATTTTAAATTGTTTTAGTATTTCATCTGGTTCCATTAAAGATGACCTACTATCTTTTTTGATTTGTCCCAAGCAAGATGTCCTATTACTAAAAATAAAAACATTTATCTCTACTTTATTTGATCCCTATTACTTTATTTTCTCAACTCAACACACAAAATTAATCTACATAAAATCTTGCCCGTAGAAGATTTTATCTTCCTTGGGACCGAAAGAGTATGTTATAAGTAGTTATCCTACTAGGATCTTTGATTTTTTGTTACAACAATTTAACGATTAACTTACTGATTTTTCATTACAACAAGCCGTTTCTTTAAACATGAAAATTAAGAACTAAAATATTTAGTGACTTCGGTAAATTGAGAATAAAGTAGAAATACAAAATAAATAACTAAAGAAATAAAAAAATAGGAGAGAATAAATAATTAGAGATATTAAATGGGTTGAATTTTGGAATAAAAGTAAATAACTCTTGTAATAAGACAACCAAAGAATGAATATGACTAAATTATAATGAGGCGATTCAAAAATAAATACGACTCAACTGTAACGAAACAGAGAAAATAATACTTCATCAGTTTCCTAAAAATATAATTTTATTCTTTTTTAGTCCGTTTCCTAAAAATAGAAACTCTTCATTTCAGAAAATGGACCTCACAGTCCACTAACATTAATTATACTACTTTTTCTCTTTCTCTCTTTTATTTTACCCATTTTAATTTTCTCTCTTCTTGTTTCCAAAGTTTTTATATTTTAGGAAATGGAGGGAGAAGTACTGAAATGGATAATATGACAAACAACAAAATAGATGCAGTTGTGAGCTGTTAAATCAATTAATCTTTTAATGCAGTGGATGCAAAAGACCGTTATCATAATTAAGTTGCCTAGCTTGACCCTTCTTGTTTAAGGATAATCTGCCCTGCAAAAGCTGTATTCTAATTGCTCTACACTTATGTAAAAGTTAAATCTATCTTGGCCTCTAATACAGTGCAGGCTTCAGATATTCTTTAGCTTTTGCATTCACACTTTCAATTGGCTGGAAAGGACAAATAAACACTACACACACATACATATATTATTGATCATATACATTCACATCAAAATCAGTTTTTATCAATCAGTACTAACTTACTAACCATGTTTTTTTTATAGAAATTTATAGATTTTCATTATAATAATCTCAATGCAAAATTCAATTGTCTTGTCTATACTGGTTTATTTATTAACACATTGAATTTCTTTTTGTTTGCTTCTCTTTAGGTGAAAACAAAAAAGTAGGAAAATGAAGGAGGGTGAAGAGAGAAGGGTTGGGGCCAGTCCTTGGCTGCTTATTTTCCATTGTTTGGTTGATAACATATGACAAATCTGACTATCTTTTGCACTTTGTCTGCTTTCACGTTGCCAAGGAAGAGTAAATCTTAAATGTCCCTTATCTATAACATACGTGTATAGTCCCCACTTCCTTCTTTACTTATTGCAACTCTACTCCTCCGAACCAAAACCAACTGCGCTGCCCCTGCTGACTCATCATCTACTTCTTCTTTACTTCTTTTCATACAAATCAAGGTTAATTTTAACTGAATCAAATTGAAATTTCGGTTGAGTTTTAATCTTGATCTTGTTTTAACTTGATGACATTTGATACGTGAATTAAATTAAAACGTGTATTATTATAGCTTCGTTGGAACATATTAAATGGGCAAAATTATCTAAAATTGAGCATGCTTGTCAAAAACGTAATATGTTTTAAAAAACATTGAATTTACTTTTATCATAACGTTGAGTGTATCATTATATTGCAAGCATATTAGGCTCCATGATAAATAAAGGTGGTTGGCATATCTCACCGTACACCAAAACTCATTTTTGGTATAGATAATTTCTCTAACCATATACTAAACTCAAACCCATTTTTGGATTTTTCAAAATGGAATAACATCAAATATGGTGTTTACTCCAAAATTTTGTTAGAGAAATACTAAAAAATGGTGTAAATTTAAAGATGGTGTAAATAGTTGGAGTAAAACTACTTTTTAATATGACATATACTCAAAAATAGGTTTGAATTTAGCGTAGATGGTTGGAGATGACCTTAAAATTTTAAAATACACTTCACCGCAGCACTAGATCACAACTACTCCCTCCGTAGCAATCAATATCTCCATCTTTCATTTTTAATTTATATATACTAAAATATTCATTTACTATACTTGAAAATAAATTCACCTTCCATTTTCTTTATTAAAATATTTAACTACTTTTTGGTTTCTATTTACTTTATCTAACAACTTTTTCTAAAATTTCATGCCACTGAGAAAATACTGAGTGGAACTGGACTATATATTTATATCCATTCCTCCATAACAGAAATGCATTTACCATAGATTTTGTCAATCTAAAGGCTGGAAATGCATCTACTTTATAGATGAATAGAGGTTTTAGGTCCAAATCTCATATTCAGAATTTTGTTATTTCTTTCGTCCTTCGTTGTGTGTTTCATTTTTTGATTTTGGCACGTCGCATATTAATTGTCTCATTTTTGATAGAGGACGCACATTCCACTATTTCATTTCCACTCACACTTTATTATAAAACTAATATATAAAAGTAGGATTCACATTTCTTTAATTTTTTCGACCCACTTTCTATTACTCTCTCTGTCCCATTTAAGATGACCCCTTTTGTTTTTCGCATGTATTTTGGAAAAATCATAATAAATAGTTAATGTGGGGGAAAAGTAAAGTAAGAGAGGAAATAATGTATACGTGATGTACTTTTTATTAGCACTAAAAATACCTGCAAGTATATATGGTAGATCTAGTATAGCTAAAGGTCTCAGTACCGCGATATCGAACACGGGGAATATAATTGCAACTGGCTATTATTTACTAAGCGTCAAATACTATCTAGAGAAACAAGAGAAATTTGGATTTTTGAAAATAAAAGCAAGTAAACAACTAATTGCAATTAAATCACAAAGATAAAGTATGAGAGATAAGAGAATTCTAGGGATGTGCGTTCACAATTATGGTTATACAAATTCCAACTACAATACCATAGCACAGTTTATACTTTGAAAGGACGAGTCACCTAGCTTATGCTCATGCGATGCAAACGTTGATTACTAACATTAAGGTTGTCAATCCTAACACGTAACTCCATAAAGCTCCTAAGACCCTTAAAAAGTTCTCACTCTCAATTAACAGTGCCGTTTTAAAGGAAGCTAATTGTAATGTCTACTAAGTAGACCTAACTCGCTAGAACTCTCTCACAGTTACGAAGCAAGTTATATTAGATCAGCACAAAATGTGTCACTCAAATGTGTAGCGTCAAGATTAACTTAGGGAAGAAACAAAGTAAAAACAAAACGGATATTAAATAGAAAAATGAACTGTATAAACCAATAAAAGTTACTAACACATCCAAAGAATCCTATGAATTTAGTTAGATAGAATTGAATAAGCTAAAAACATAGATTGAATTGAAGACAAAATAAACATAAGTGCTAAAACAAATAAAACCCAAAGATTGAATCCTTGTATCTCTTTGATGATCTCTTGCTTCTTTCTCCAACCCATTGCACATTGAAGAACTCTCAAATTTATGCTATGGAAGTAATTGGCAAAAAGAAGATGAAAGATTAGGGTTAGAGGAGGAGCTATGAAAGCTCCCCTTTTTGGGGCTATGGAAGGGTGAATTCTATGAATTAGGTAATGGGGTAAATATAGGCTTGAGAAGGAATTAAATTTTCGTTCCCTATAGTAGAAGGAAAAGATTTGGCTTCACAAGGTAATATCTTCTTTCATTCTTTAAATTTCTGCCACCACTCTGCACTTGACAGTTTTGCGCGATTTTGGTAGAACGACCATAACTTTCTCCACAGAACTCCGATTGAGATGATCTTGCGCGAAACTCTTTCGAAGACGAAGAGAATGACATATAGAACACTCTGATCGGACCTCAAGATCGCCGGCAAATTGAGTTTGAACACAGCTATCTTGGGCTGCATTTTTGTGGCGGGCCGCACCTTGGTCGGAGGTCGCCGCACGTTAATCAGAAGCTTCTGACTCTTTTGTGGTGGTCTCCACGCACTCCCCGGCAGTCTGTGAGCTCCGGTGGTCGCCGGAAGTGTTGCGGCGGGTCGCCGGACGCCACCTGAAGCTCCAAATTTCGAGATTTCGCGTTTTGACTCCCTTTTCGGTTCAAATATGCACATTTCTCACAAAACACGTAAAAATAACAAAATAGATAAAATATGCAAATAAAGGACATGTAATGCAACTTTGACATTAAAAACGGACCAAATAATAACCTTAAAACAGTGCAAAATCCGAGCGTATCAAGAAGAGACATTCTGCTACATTATTCTCTCTCTTATTTTACTTTCCATCTACTATAATTACTCCCTTAGTCCCATAATAATTGTCACTCTTATTATGGCACGAGTTTTAAGAAATGTAAAGAAAAGTTGGTTGGAAAAGTTAGTGGAATATGAGAACAACTTTTTTATATTAGTTTTATAATAAAAAGTGAGTGAAGTGAGTTAGTGGAATGTGAGACCTACTTAACATTTATGGTAAAAATTAAATATGACAATTATTGTCGGACGGAACGAAATGGAAAAGAGTGTCAATTATTGTGGGACGGAGGGAGTATTTATAATGATTTTTTCAAAACACATGCGGAAAACGAAAGAGATCATTTTAACTGGGATGAAGGAAGTACATTTCTTTAAACATGTCTGGTCAAAGTGAGACATGTATTAAGGGAGGGAAAGAGTATTGTTTTCTAGTGCAGTTAAATTGGTGGAGAATAATTGATTTTATACTTTCATAGTTTTAGTAAAATGTTCTTACATTTGGACAAATATTAGATATGCTTTTATTTTAAATTGGACAATAGGATATACTCTCTCCGTATTAAAAAAATAGAAACATCTGAAATGACACAGGTTTTAATGCACAATTGATAAAATAAGTGAGAAGAATTGGTAAAGTAAGAAAGATGAAAAAAAAAATAAGTAAAATAAGAGCGAGAAAGAGAAAAAATAGTCAAGGTAGAATTAGTGGATTGTGAGGTCCATGTACTAAAATAGAAAGATTCTAAAGTTTCTATTTTTAAGGAACGACCTAAAATGACTATAGTTGCTATTTTTAAAAAATGGAAGGAGTATTTTTAATATTAACTAACTTAATATGCATACATATAATTACTAGCCTAATAAAGTTACTAAATTTACCATTAGTTAACTATAAGTAATGAAATTTCAGAACTCATTGCCACTGCTTTGAACCTAAAAATTGCATTCATCCAAAAAAAAATGCATCCTCTTAGAATTTATTATACTCCCTTAGTTCTAAAAAATTAGACAATATTTAAAATATCATGAATTATAATGCATAATTGGTAAAATAAGAGAAATATAGAAAGAAAAAGTGATTGAAGTATCGTTAGTGAAATATGAGACCGATCTCATTAGTAAGAAAAAATTTCCTTAAATATAATTAGTCTATTTTTAAGAAACATCCCAAAATGGTAACGTATTCTATGTTTAGAGGACAATTGAAGTAAACAGCATATTGATCATTGCATTATATAATTTTTTTTTTGTTTTGTGAATACACATTTAAAATAGTCGTTTTGTCCTATTAAAATGAAACATTTCTGAAATTAAAAATAATATTATTTCTTCTTTTTCATCTCTCTTATTTTATTATCTTTTTCATTAATTTAAGAAACAAACTACATAAACTCTCGTGCTTGAAAGTAACTACTGTTTTATTTTTTATAAGACGGGGAAGTATGATCGCTACTCCAATAAAATACTCCCTCTGTCCTACTAGAAATGAAACGTTTTCCTTTTTGGGTTGTCCCATTAAAAATGAAACGTTTCTTAAAATAGAAATAACTTTATCTCTACTTTTCCTCTCTCTTACTTCACTCTCTCTTCTTTAACTCACAAAACAACACTACATAAAATCCTGTGCCTAAAAACAAATGTTTCATATTTATTGGGACGGAGGGGAGGGAGTATAGAATTGGTGACACATTTTCAAATAGGATCCCAGTATAGCTGAGCAACTTCGTAGTGATGCTCTACAAGTAATATAAATAATAAAATGTTTAATTAATTAAATACCCACATTATAAAATTTGAAGGACATCAATTGAATTTATTTAAATTTAAAGGGAGAAGGATTAGCAAAAGTGACAACACAAAAGATGGATTGACCAAGACCAAGTACATGATTGATGTCATGAGATGATAGAGAAATGGAAGCATCATTAAATTAGAGAGCATGGAATAATTGCAGCAAGGACAATTTTTCTTATAGTATACAGTTGGAAACATTGAATCACACTTTTCAACAGACGACAGAACCCTTCAGAGGAAGCCAATACAACAGTGCCCACTGCTACACTACAGTGTTTCTTCTCAACCCACGTACAACACCCACATTGCTATTCTGTTATTCCCTACTTGATGCATTTCCCTATACTACGAAAACCCAAACTTTACAAAAACTATTCAAATATCCTTACTAATTTTAACATCTCTCTATGTTTTTTTTAATTGAGACAATTCTTTTATGCACATTTGTTAAGAATAGTGTGTTAATTAGATGGTGAATAAAATAAGAGAAAATAAAGTAAAAGAGAATAAAGTAAGAGATGTGAAGAAAGAATAAAGTAAGATAAATTGTTACTTATTTCTAAAAATAAAAATGATTCAGTTATCTTAGAACTTTTCAAAATAGAAAAACGACTCAGTTAATAAGGAACAAATGAGTATTTGCATAATATTGCTACTATCATTGATTTTCTACTTGAAACACTATTCTTAGTCTTCTAACTCACTCTCTCGTGACGGACAAAGAGAGGGGCGCCAACTATAGCAATGTTAAACACATGCAAAATGATATTTCAACAAGGTATCACACCATACCAAAAAATCCTCGTATTTTCAGTATCTTTTCGGTACAACAGGCCCGGTATATCAATTTTTTCGATATACTTCACCACCCCTAGCTTTAGATGTAAAGTGTGTATTCTCTTGCCTTTGCTTAAGCTTGGGTTTCCTGACAATAAATAGCTTTAGCAATTGCCATTGGGCCTGAGACTGAGTGCCATTGCTCCCCTGGTCCTAGTGGTAACACACATTAATATATATGCTTAAGCATGTCACATGCATTTGACCACATTTTAAATGGACGTCTAGACATTAATTGCTAATATAGAAAATATAGAAAGATATAAAAAAAAAAGTAGTACAAAATAAAAGGAAAGCTCTTAATCTTTAAAAGGGAAGCCTTCTCCCCAACCACAAACCTCCAACTATAACTATCACTATTCACTACCAAACAAATCTATTCTCTTCTATTCTACTATAGTTGGAGGCAAAAAATGGATCCTGATGCCTTCTCCGCGAGCTTGTTCAAATGGGACCCTCGGGCCGGCCTCGCACCCCCGAACCGGCTCCTGGAGGCGGTGGTCCCCCCTCCGATGCGGCCGCGGGAGCTGGGCGGGCTGGAGGAGCTTTTCCAAGCTTACGGGATAAGGTATTTCACGGCGGCTAAGATAGCCGAGCTGGGTTTCACGGTGAACACGCTTGTGGACATGAGGGATGAGGAGCTTGATGAGATGATGAACAGCCTCTGCCAGATTTTCCGGTGGGACTTGCTCGTCGGGGAGAGGTACGGCATCCGCGCCGCTGTCAGGGCCGAGCGCCGCCGCCTCGAAGAGGAGGACGCGCGCCGCCGCCACCTCCTCTCGGGCGACGCGTCGCACGCTCTCGACGCACTTTCGCAAGAAGGTTAGTTTCTACTAACTCTTTTTTATCGAGCGGGCGCAGAAAAAAATATCGGTTACTCTTATTAATTTTAGGCATTGATTTTGAAAAATTCTTAGTAATTTCCAAGAAATTGATTTTATGTTGCATGAGCATGAAATAAGAATAAGATAATGTGCTTGTGTGTTGCTGGTGGGAGAGTAAGAATAAGTGTTGCTGGTGGGAGAGTTCGAGTCTTTAAATTTAAATTTATTTATCTATAAAAAAATAATAATTTTACTTTCCACAGATATAAAAACATCTTTCTTTTTCGTCAATTTCATAAAATTATCTCATTTTTATTTATGAAATTTTTTCTCAAAATCATTACTCATATGTACCATTAGGGTTTACCATTAAACACTAATAATAATTTCTATTTAACTTTACCAATTATGCATAATTCCTGTGCGTGCTGTCTCAAATGTCCTTATATTTTAGTTTATATAGATGAATTAATTATGGAAGAAATAATTGTGTGTAGGGTTGTCGGAGGAGCCGGTGCAGCAGGAGAAGGAGGCGGCGGGGAGTGGCGGGGGAGGTGTGTGGGAGATGGTGGTGGCGAACGGGAGGAAGCAGAGGCGGAGGAAGAGTTGCAAGGGGAGGTCGAGGATGGCGTCGATGGAGGAGGATGAGGAGGAGGACGAGGACGAGGAGGAGACGGAGGAGGGCGGGGGGAATGAGAGGCAGAGGGAGCACCCGTTTATCGTGACGGAGCCGGGCGAGGTGGCGCGTGGGAAGAAGAACGGCCTCGATTATCTATTCCATTTGTATGAGCAATGCCGCGATTTCTTGATCCAAGTCCAAAACATAGCCAAGGAGAGAGGAGAAAAATGTCCCACCAAGGTAACTATTACCAACTTCCTTTTAATTCAAATTCAAATGCTATCCTTCATTGCATATATCTAACTATTTATCACAAACTATATTCTATTTCAAGACATGTGAGTTAATAGACTGTTATCACTGTCGTTTCTTTTATTGACTATACATACGGCTTTATTCACCTTTCTACCAAGGCTAGTTTCAAATAGTATATCTATAAGGTACTAAGGCTAGGGGGAGTATCAAATAGTTTTGGTTTTCAAATTGACGAAGACGAGCAAGTTTGGTAAGATTTTGGTCAATCCCGCAATTTTAATAAAAAGTTAATTATATATTCTCTCCGTCTCAACTAAGTGAGTAAAAATTTTTAGGTAAGCAGAATAAGGAATTGTGTTGAAAAAAAGAGGAATAAAAAAAGTAAAAGTAGGTGATGTAATCAAGTTGGTTGAATGCTTTATTTTTTGTCAAAAAATGGAAATGACTCTAGCTAGTTGGGACGAATGGAGTAATAATTTTAACATTTTCACTTGTTTAATATAATTGATTTGATTTGTTGGGGAATTATGTACGATTGAAATCTATGATTTTCTTATAAATTTATATATCAAGCCACTGATTAAATTAAAGTTTTTTGGCTTCAAAATAATCTAAGTACATAATTTCCCTCCAATCTAAATTAATGGGACACGTGAGAAATAGTAGTATGAAATTTCATGCTTATGCAATTTTGCACTATATAATAAACGAAATAGTATGAAAGAATATTAGGATGGTGGAAAATGTATAATATATTGGGAATAAAAAGGAATATGGAGTGAGAAGGAAAGAAGAGAAATAAATTTTGGAAGTATTGAGAGAGTTGGGCTGCAGAAGCAGGTGTCGAGATGAGAACTCGACAGCTTGCGTACGGAACTGCTGCTGGGCCTCTCTGCATCAAAAATAAAAGAGGGGCCCAAACAATAATCAATGCACATCATTCCACATAAAACAAATAAGTGACACCTGTTTTTCTTGGTCCAAACAAAATCATAATCTTTCATTGCTTCAAAACTCTCCCTCTCACTTGTGATCTTTTTTCTCTGTTTAGTTGTCAAATCCAGGGAGGCTGGAATCTTTTTGTTTGTTTGTTGCTCCTCAGCTGACTATGATTTCACTGACGTAGGACAAAATTAATATACCTGCTGTCATTTTAGTACGAGAAAAAAACATGTCATGCTTGGTGCACTATATCTACGAGACTATGTCTATATGTACAAACAAATGCATGCACGTTTCTAGGGGTATACTGTCGAAATTGAAAACATACAAAGTATAATTTTATCAATTTGTGGTTTTAAATATTAATTATGATAAACTACTTAAGTTTTAATGTTAAAAGATCTGTACTAACTATCTCTCATGCTCAATATCCATATTTTCTTTTAGGTTTGTTTAACCCAAGATGTTCACTTTCGTATTTGGAAATAAATTAATCTTTTTTATCTCTTTATTAAATTATTATATCACCTTTTTCACTCTACTTTATCATATTCAACAACTCCATCTAAAATCTTACGCTATTCAAAAATTTGGACATCTTGAATGAGACAGGGACATAGATAGTATGTAGCATTATAAAAAAAAAATAGAACATATTAATGATGATATAAGATACTAGAGCATGTGGCTACAAGAAGCAAACTATCTCATGTAATTGTAAGTCCTAATTTTGGTGTTGTTTAAATTGAGCTATTTGATATTCTCTCTGTCTTGGATAAGATGACACATTTCTTAGTCGGCACAAGATTTTAGGAATTGTTGATTAATATAGTTAATGTGACCTACATAGGTGACGAACCAAGTGTTCCGGTACGCGAAGAAGGCGGGAGCCAACTACATCAACAAGCCGAAGATGCGGCACTACGTCCACTGCTATGCGCTGCACTGCCTCGATGAGGAGACGTCGAACGCGCTACGACGCGCGTTCAAGGAGCGCGGGGAGAACGTGGGCGCGTGGAGGCAAGCGTGTTACAAGCCGTTGGTTACGGTTGCATCTAGGCAGGGATGGGACATTGACGCGATCTTCAACGCCCATCCCCGCCTCTCCATTTGGTACGTCCCCACCAAGCTCCGCCAGCTCTGCCACGCCGAGCGGAGCAGCACCGCCGCATCCAGCTCAATCACCGCCGCCGCCGCCGGGGTCGATCACCTCCCTTTTTAGTCTTGTCCAATTTGTGCTTGAACTAACTTGACCTATGCTTTTGATTATGTTAGTTTTTATTAGTAATGTCTTGGTTACATTATTCTGTCTAATGGGATTTTCTTGCATCATGCTGCCATTTTCAAAGAGAGCTGATGGTTAAATAGTGGAATTAACTAAAATTAATCAGATCGAAATTAATTAGCCTCAAATTTACATTGTAAAGAATTGAAATTCTGTGGACTATAGTGATTGTTAGTTGGTTACAATTTCAACTAATAGTGCCTAATTAACTGTAACAAGACTAACAAAGTGAACTTCTTCAAGGAAACAATTGATATCATAAATGTTGAATCTTTATGTACATTGGCCAACAACAAAATTGTTATGGATTTCTCCTTTCTAAAGTAAATACATATGAATCAAATTATGTGGACTATAAATTGAACATATGCAGTTAAGGAAAATAAACTCTATGATCATCTACTACAAATCTAATTAACTAAAAACCCTTCTAGCTAGAGGTGCATTTTGTTGAGATAGAAATTGTGCATCACCACTCTCTGTCTCAGATCCATGGCTCCATTCCTCTGTTGATGAGTCAGTAGTATACTCATATTCAACATTTCACTTCTAATTTTATTGAAATAATATTGTAGTTTGCAACAACAAAAAAAGACATGGATTTGTGCATGGGTGGATAATTCATAAAGTTTGAAGCGTCACGATTTAATATTCCAATATGAAAGTAATGGGACAAACCGAAATTGGACCAAACTTAGTGATCTAATTCACAACCGTCCCTTTAAAATTTTAGGTAAAATTAATTAGTAAATAATGTAATTGCATTTTAATATAAAATTATTTTTTTGTTAAGTAAAATTAACTGAAATTTGCATGGGACTACAAAAATGATAATACTATCAATCTAAGATCACCAAATTTTTTGGTGTGTCATTATCTGAAAAATATCACTTAGATTTACTATAGGAGCCTATAGAACTAGAATTCCATCGACACCAATACATAATAGTTTTGAATATGTTTCTTTATTTAGTTATAATTGTTTGGGAGCATGGAGAAAGTAAATAGAAGAGCAGAGACAGAAACAAGACTAATGCACAAAAAATATCCAAAAATAAAAGGTAATAAATTTAATTAAGTATCACAAAAAATTGGAGTCGAAAAATAAAATGAATGATAAAAAAGCAAGAAATAGAAAAAGAAAGTGATAAATGATCAAAAGCAGGTGAGTTATTAAAAAAGAGCGGTATCAACCATGCGGCCATGTGCTTGTAGCTTTGTTGAGTCATGTGGATGCCGTCCCAACTTATATGTCGATCAACATCTTCACATAGCTCCTCCACACATTCTTCCCAAATCGAAGTTGTATTTTCCTCCTATTCCGCAGCAAGCCCTCTCTACCTCATATCCACTATCTATTCCTGTTTGGAGGAGATCTAGGTAAGCATTGTAATAGTCTTCGTAGACTATGATAGTATTGGGATTCTCTAGTTTGAGTTTGAGGATGACTTCTTGCAGAAGCTCGTTGTGGTACTTCGCATATTCATTCAACTCCGTCACGCAACTTTGGTTGTTAAGATGTGCGCCTTGGAATGCTGTTTTGTATATCGGAAGGCTACCTATCGGAAAGTTTCCGGGAACAACCAATCTTCTTGCGCCCATCTTTATGGCTCTCTGCAACATTAATCATATTCATAACTTTCAATACAATAACTAAATAGCAAATTAAAGCATAACTTTTCTACTATAATTGATTAAATTATAGATTAAATTTGTTTGTATTTTTTACAATATATCTTCAAATCATCACATTATTTTTGATCGTCATATAGAACAATGCAATATTTTGGATAAGAAATATTAATCTGGAATTATAAAAGGTAGAAAAGTGATGATTTAATTTGATATTTTTGTAAAATTACAAGTTTCTTTAATTGATTCATGGCAATATATCAACTCACCTTAGTTCCATTAATCACGGCTTTGTTAGGAAATATGTAGGATACTTTAGGATTAGGAAATCCTTATAGAATGACTTGGATAACTTAGAATCGTGTGTACATTTTCAGATCAAGTATTTTGAGTGTATCAAAATCAATGATCGGATAAGACTAAATTCCTTGGATTGTGTTACTCATTTCTGTCATGTATTTAACCAAAACAACAACCAAACCGTTGCCACTAAACTGCCAAAGCAGTTAATTAACCAAAACTGATCCAAAACAGTTAATAACTGTTTTAAACTGCTAAAACAGTTACCACCAAAACAAAATAGGATAGGAAAAGCTTCAATTGAAACAACCGAATTAATTCCTCAAAATTAAAGTGCTAATACACTAAAATTCCAACATTCCTCCCCTATTTTAGTGTATATATAAACATGATCAAATTAACAAAACAGAAAACAAAATTATGCATAAATGAAAATATCACAAGGATTGAATTTCCATTTTAGTATATTAATGTACAAATATTCGAATTATAAGAGTGGTCTAAGACTTGAACTCTTACAATTTCTTTGCATATCAGTCTTAAGATACACATAATTTTCAACTAATCAATCCAAACCTGACACCTTAATAACAAGTCTAGTGTCCATATCCTTCAATAAACATTTATAAAACTAAGTCCAGAGCTTTATTGGAACAACTTAGATTCCATGTTTATATAGGTAGCTTTTCATCTTGTTCTGTCAAAACAATTTGCCAAAAAAACTATTAAGAAGCAAAACTTCAACCTCTTTAAACTGACAGAATAATACACATACCTCAGATGGTTTGAACATGTGTCAATCTCACATGTTTAGGCTTTCCACATTGAATTCCACATCTAACATCAAATTAGAAGGAAATTGGGTATCCCAAACAGATAAGATTAGATGGACTTGAGCCCCACCCCTTTAGCAGATTTGATAACTAAATCTTTTGCCAAGCCTTTGGTTAGATGGTCTGCCAGATTTTGTTGTGTCCCGACAAATTCAATTGAAATGACCCCATGAGTGATCAGCTCCCTAACCATGCTATGTCTGACACCTAAATGTCTAGACTTCCCATTGTAAACTTGGCTATACACTTTAGCCAAAGTTGCAGCACTGTCACATCTCATTGAGATAGGTGATATAGGCTTAGGCCACAAAGGAATTTCATATATCAAATTCCTCAGCCATTCTGCCTCCTTTCCAGCTGCAGCAAGTGCCACAAATTCTGATTCCATTGTAGAATTTGTGATACAAGTTTGCTTCTTTGAAGCCCAAGAAATGGCTCCACCTCCCAGCAAGTAAATCCAACCACTAGTAGAGGAATGATCCTCTAGATTGGTTATCCAACTTGCATCCGAATATCCTTCCAAAATTGAGGGAAAATCAGAATAACACAAACCATAGTTTATGGTTCCTTTGAGGTACTTGAGTAGCCTCCTCACTGCCTGCCAGTGATGTATGCTAGGATTATGAGTAAACCTACTTAACCTTCCAACAGCAAAAGCTATATCAGGCCTAGTGCTGATCATTGCATACATCAGGCATCCAATTGCTTTAGAATATTCCAATTGGGAAACTGTTTTCCCTTTATTAGGCAAGAGTTTTACATTAGGATCTATAGGTGTTCTAACAGAAGTACAATTTCCATAATTGAACTTCTTCAACACTTTCTCAATGTAATGAGATTGTGTAATAGAAATTCTGTTAGGTGCTTCTCTTATTATCCTAATTCCCAATATGACTTCAGCCTCACCTAAGTCTTTCATAGAAAACTTAGATGATAAGAACTCCTTTGTTTTATCTATTTGGTCTTGGCTAGTATCAAATATAAGCATATCATCCACATAAAGACAAATAATGACTCCTTTACCTGATTTGTCAAACTTTGAATAAACACACTTATCAGCCTGATTTAGAAGAAAACCATTTGATAAAATAATGTCATCAAACTTTTGATGCCATTGCTTGGGTGCTTGTTTCAAGCCATATAATGACTTGATCAACTTGCACACCTTGTGTTCATTTCCTGGTAAGGTGTATCCTTCAGGCTGTTTCATATAAATTTCCTCATTCAAATCACCATTCAAGAAGGCTGTCTTGACATCCATTTGGTGAATGAGGAGTTTATGAATAGAAGCCATAGCCACTAGCAATCTGATAGTGGATATTCTAGCCACAGGTGCATAGGTATCAAAATAGTCTATGCCCTCTTTTTGTCTAAATCCTTGAATGACAAGCCTAGCTTTGAACTTGTCTATGGATCCATCAACTTTCATCTTTCTTTTAAAGATCCATCTACACCCCAATGGTTTGCAGCCAGGGGGTAAATCAGTTAATTCCCAAGTGTTATTTTGGAGTATAGAATCCATTTCATCATCTATAGCCTCTTTCCAAAATGAGACATCCCTAGATGACATGGCTTCTTTGAAAGTCTTAGGATCCTCTTCAATAATAAAACAATATGGGTACTGGGATTGCAACTCATCCCTTGATCCTTCAATGAGATGGATTTGAAATCCTTCATCCAGGTTACTTTGATTCCTTGGCCTAACACTCCTTCTAACCCAATGTTGGGTTAAAGGTTCCTCTGATTGTTGTTCAGAGATTACCAGTCTGTTTTCAGAATTTGAAAACAAATCCTTAGGCCTTGAGATAGATGAGAATCTATTCTCATCAAAGATTGCATCCCTTGACTCTATTACAGAGTTCACAGAAACAGACTTATTAGGTTCTAGAACATAAAACCTATAAGCCTTGGACTGATTTGTATATCCAATAAAAATGCAGTCAATTCCTTTTTCACCCAATGTCCTTCGTTTAGGATCATTGAGTCTTACCACTGCTCTGCAGCCCCACACCTTAAGCTAGTTTAAATTTGGAGGTTTTCCAAACCACAACTCATAGGGTGTTGTTTTACTTTTCTTATTTGGGACTCTATTCAAGAGGTAACAAGCAGTTAACATAGCTTCTCCCCAAAATCCCTCATTTAGTCCAGAATATGAAAGCATAGAGTTAACCATTTCTTTCAAAACTCTATTCTTTCTTTCTGAAATCCCATTCTGCTGTGGGGTATAAGGGGCAGTAGTTTGGTGGATTATTCCCACTGATTTAAAGTAATGAGGATCATAATACTCACCTCCCTTATCTGACCTAAAGACTTTTATACATTTACCCTTTTGTACCTCAACTTCTGTTTTGTACACTTTGAATTTCTCTAAGGCTTCATCCTTAGAATTCAGCAAGTATACATAACAAAATCTAGTTGAGTCATCAATAAAAGTAATGACATACTTTCTATTTCCAATTGATGGGGTTGAATGAAAGTCACAGAGGTCACTGTGATCCAACTCCAGCAGTTTTGATTCTCTCACAACATTACTGAATGGTTGCCTTGTTATCTTTGTTAACATACATGTTTTACATTTATCTTTGCTAACATTAAAGGCATGGATTAGGCTACTTTTAGACATTTCAATAAGTCTTTTATAATGAACATGTCCTAACCTCTCATGCCACAAATTTGTAGTTTATTGTTCATTAGTGGTTATCACAAAAGCAGATTTATCCTCAAATGATGATTCAATGTTTAATCTTAACATTCCATTACATAGATAACCAAAACCAACAAACACACCATGTTTAGATAAAACATATTTATTTGCTTCAATTACTTGTTTGTATCCTAGGTTATTTATTACAGTACCACTCATTAGATTCTTTCTAATGGTGGGAACATACAATACATCTAATAGCAACAATTGTTTTCCAGAAGTAAAAACAAGTCTAACATTTCCTATTCCTTCTACTGATTCACTAGAGCTATTCCCCATCCTGATCACTGATCCATCAGAGATCATCTGCAAAGATGTAAACCATCTTTTATCCTTGCATACATGATTTGTAGCCCAAGAATCCACCCACCAAGTGAGTTCATCATCCTGAACATAGAATGAACTTGGTGTATCAGAAACATAATTCTGAATAGAAATGTTAGAATTAAGTATGTTCATACCTTGAGGTACATTTGGATCCTTAGATCCACCAGGTCCAGAATTTGAGCCACTGGTACTTGTCCCAGTCTTGAATCCTTTCTTTCCAGATCTACAATCTTTCTTGAAGTGGCCTGGTTTCCCACACTTCCAACAGACAAACTTTTGTTTCTTATTATCAAAGGACTCTCCTTGATTCATCTTCCTTTTCCCTTTAAACTTCTTTCCATCTTCTATCATGTTGACAGAAGATAAACCAGCAACATCCTTTTCCTTGTTCTTTTCTATCTCCTGAATCCTTAAGGACTCTTCTATCCGGAGATGAGAACCAAGTTGCACCAAAGAAAGTTCTTCCTTTTGATGCTTTAGAGTGTGTTTGAAGTCTTTCCAAGAGGGGGGCAATTTATCAATGACACTAGAAACTGATATGGATTCATCCATATGCATCTGGTGTTGTTGAAATTGTCCAAGAATCCTTAGCAATTCATTATATTGTTCCATTACTGGTCTAGAGTCTAGCATCTTATAATTATTGAAATTACTAACAAGGAATTTCTTGCTAGAGGCATCTTCTGCCATGTATTTAGACTCTAGAGAATCCCAAAGTTCTTTGGATGATTCAGCATTTTGATAAATATCGAAAAGAGAATCAGTCATACCATTAAGGATGTGCCCTCTGCACACATAGTCATCATTTTCCCATTTCTGCCTTCTTCTTGTCTGTTCCAGAGACTCCTCCTCTGCAGGCTCAGGCATGGTGGTGGTGAGTACATGAACAACCTTCAGGGTGGTAAGCAAAAAGTGCATCTTCTTTCTCCATCTTCGAAAATCCACTCCTTCAAACTTCTCCAATTTTGTGAATTTTGCAGTCATATCTCTTACAGAATTGTGCCCAGTCATTTTCTTAAATACTTGATCTTTGTTAGGAAATATGTAGGATACTTTAGGATTAGGAAATCCTTATAGAATGACTTGGATAACTTAGAATCGTGTGTACACTTTCAGATCAAGTATTTTGAGTGTATCAAAATCAATGATCGGATAAGACTAAATTCCTTGGATTGTGTTACTCATTTCTGTCATGTATTTAACCAAAACAACAACCAAACCGTTGCCACTAAACTGCCAAAGCAGTTAATTAACCAAAACTGATCCAAAACCGTTAATAACTGTTTTAAACTGCTAAAACAGTTACCACCAAAACAAAATAGGATAGGAAAAGCTTCAATTGAAACAACCGAATTAATTCCTCAAAATTAAAGTGCTAATACACTAAAATTCCAACAGGCTTCAGCCACTTGAGGAACCATGCTTTTTAGTTCCTCCATTTGTTTCCTTTGAAAGATGGCGTAGTTGTAATCATTCCCACCGGTTTCTCCCACCATGAACAAAACACTTCGGAGTTTCTTGAAACGAACTATATATACTCACCAATCCAAATACTCCACCATATTAATTATTCTACTACATATAGAGTAGATAGTAAAACAAATGGTATATATGGTTTATCTTGTTGGAACCTTTTAATATGTCCAACATAATAGTCTAAAGATTGTATAATATTTGTGGCTATTTATGGTTGACCCGATCTACTAAGGTTATATAATTTATAGGGTCAAACGATTATCTATAAAAGTATGAGGACTATTGTGCAGATACTACTTTGGATAACTTTAATTTTGTTATGGGTGAAATTAAAGTTATAATAAAGTTAGGGATTTATTCTCTAAATACATGGTTATGGTCCTCAAGTGCAACTCTATAAATAGGTCAATAGATTCTCATTCCTATTGACCAGGCGTAATATCAAGACTCTACAAATTATAGAGAATCTTTGGAGAGCGTTGTCACTTGGAAGACTGATTTCCATACTTCAGAATCATCAACAATATCATGAATTCGAATCCATGTATGCTTCCGCTTTATGTTTATCAATCGTATTCGACAGGTGTGATTTATGTGATGAATTATGTGAATCATTAATTTGATTTCAAAACAATTGGTATCAGAGCCAATATATGTTGGAACGAATTGATAATTCGTTGATTTATAATTCTGTGTTGGATTCGGTGTATGAAAATTATGTGATCAAATTGATGAAGAATTTTCGAACTAAAATCTTGAAGTTTGTTGAATTCATTCAAAAAGTTTTTCAACTCATAGTCGATTATTAGTGCACGCAAATCGAGATGTGATTGGTTTATGGATCGAGATAGGGCTGATAGTTCGGTCATCGGTTAGTCGGTTAACCGATGACCGAACACCTCGGTTCTCGGTTAACCGAGAACCGCTCCATTCGCCCAATTTCGGTTATCGGTCATATTCGGTTCCAATCTGCTCGGTTATCGGTTCTAACCGATAACCGATCGGTTAACCGAATAGTCAATTATAGAACCGATTAAGGAGTATTAAATTATGTTTACTTTTATTTTTATTATTAAAAAAAATATAAACTTAGCAGAGAAAATAAACGGAGCCCTAACTTGTCTTACTGTCTTATAATTTCAAAAGCGGCTTGGCTCTCCTCCTTCAATCTTCGCGGCGACTCCTCTTCCCCACGAGTCCACGACCAGCGGCGCTCCGGCGGTTTCCGTCAAGCCCGGTCAGCGGTCAGTATTAATTTTGGATTTTTAGTTGGTTTTTATCCAATTTTGTGAAGCTTTTGTGAGGAATTTTCAATTTATGTTTTGAATTTGATTCTGGGACAGTGGGATTATCATCAATTCATCTGAAGATTGTAGTATAGATTAATACAGTATAAATTGTAGTATAAAATCTGGACATCATCATCGTCATTATTTGGTTTTTTCAACAATTCTCCATCTGTGATGGATGGTTTCTTCATAAACAATGTTAAATTGTTTGTCTATGGTGGCATAGTTGTAGTAATATTTAATTTGTTAAGTTTCTTTGTAAAATTGTAATTTTATAACACAATTTGTGACAACCATTTTCATATCATCGTTTTAGTGAAACTGTGGTTTCTGAAATTGAGATGCTGTGGTTTCTCTATGGCTTGTGGCATTCCTCTGGTTTAGACTTTTAGTAGTACAGTCTATGCTACCAAAAACCCATGTTCCAGTTAGTTTTAAATTACTTTGTGTGTTTCTTTCATAACAATTGTTTTTGTTCATAGTTGTAGTTGAAGATGTCAAATTCAGAGTCTTGCACCCAAAACATAGGGAGCAATCAGTCACCTAAAGATATGCTTGAAGATATTGAGGTTGAAGAACTAGGGCTCGAGGGAGAGGAAGAGGAAGAGGAAGAGGGGGAGGAAATGGTGCCACCGGCATCAAAAAAGCGTAAACAAGCAGTAAGATCGGCTATATGGAAAAAATTTGATAGAGTTTTTGAAGATTCAATTCAAAAAGGGAAATGCAAACTGTGTGGAACATGTATACTTGCTGATCCGAAGCACAATGGCACATCCGCTATGTGGAAGCATCATGCTTCATGTTTGAAGAAAAATGAAGGGGAAAAGAATCAAACACCACTCAGCCAAGATGAATTGAGGCAAGATATCCAAGAAAAGGGCAGATACGCATTATGCAGGATGATTGTTCTTGATGAACAACCATTCAGATTGGTGGAACGAGAGGGATTTCATTTATTTTGCCGTGATATGGTACCAAACTTTAATATCCCGAGCAGATACACGGTAAGATCGGATTGTGTGAAGATGTTTCTAGAGGAGAGGGAACTGGTGAAAGTGGTTTTCTCCAGACCAGGCATGAGTAGAGTATCAATCACCACCGACTGTTGGACTGGAGTCAATAACACATGTTTTATTTGTGTTACATCACATTTCATCGACAAGGAATGGAGGCTGCAGAAGAAAATAATCAGCTTCTTTGACATTACTAGTCATAAGGGGGATGACATTGCTAAGGTGTTGATAAAGGCCCTTACGAACTGGGGCATTCAGAGGCTATTTTGTTGCACCATGGATAACGCTAAAAACAATGGTGTGGCAATCAAGGAAATGAAGTCCACCTTCAGTGCAAGAGGCATGCTTGTTGCCAATGGGCAATATTTTCATCAGAGGTGTGTTGCACACATACTTAACTTGATTGTCGAAGAAGGCATGAAACAAATAGGCATGGCTGTTGTACGAGTCAGAGAAGCCGTGAAATGGATAAGGGGTTCATCCACAAGGTCTAAGACCTTCAAGGATATTGCCAAGGTATGTAAGGTTGATACCAAAAAATTCTTGTGTCAAGATGTACCTACTAGATGGAACTCGACTTACTTAATGCTCGAGGCGGCATTGCCATATGAGCCGGCTATGAAGCTGTACAGCAACGTCACTCCCCAGTTTGGTAGGGATTTGAGAAACTTGAAGCACAACGACCTCACAGTTGGCGTTCCTGGAGAAGAAGATTGGATTGAAGTGAAGAAGATATGTAGTTTTCTCCGATCGTTTTATGTTATGACTCGTCTGGTCTCTGGCACCACGTATGCCATATCACATTCATTTTTAATGGAGATGTGTGACATATTTCTTATCATAAAAAGTTTGGAGGATGATGAAGATGCTGATATTAGATACATGGCCAAGAAGATGATGGAAAAGCTTGGTAAGTATTGGTTGGAGGAAGATGAGCTTAATCCAAACATGAACAAAATTTTGTACATTGCTGCAATGCTAGATCCTAGACAAAAAATGAAGCATGTGCAGCATTGTTTGAAGACGTTGTATGGTGAGGCACGGGGAAATGAGTTGGCAGAGGAGTTGAGAAAGTCAGTCTTTGACTTATTTGAGTTGTACAAGAAAGAATTCAGTCCAGTGGTTGACCAAAGACAACCACGAACAGCTTCAGCTAGCCAAATGTCGAGTAGATCGACTAATCTGCGATTTCTTGGTAAAAGTTCTTGTAACATTCTCTGTGTTGCTAGTGAGGATGATGATGATGAAGATGGAAGCTCGGAGCTCTCTCGTTACTTCGCAGAGAGGCAATACCCAGCCAATAAAGATGATGATTTTGACATTCTTATGTGGTGGAAGACATACGGTATTTCCTATCCTATTCTATCAGAGATGGCTAGAGATATCCTTGCTATTCCTATATCAAGTGTTGCTTCTGAGTCGGCATTCAGCATGGGGGGGCGTGTGCTATCGATATTTAGAAACTCTTTGGCACCGGAAATGGTAGAAGCTTTGATATGCTCCGAGGATTGGTTGAGGTCCAGTTCTAGTTCTGCCGATCTCATGGAAGAAGAAGGAGAACCAATATCATTTATGCAAAAGCAATACCATGAAGGTGAGTATTCATTGCTATTTACTAATATATTTATTTATTCTTCATTTTGAACTCATTTTCTTTAATTTATTATTTTTTAATAGTGGTGGGGGCATTCCATAAGGATGGCAAAGTGACATGGCCATTGGACGATGCAGAATTGGGAGAATTGGAAAGAACTTGGTCAAGTGATCATGATGAAAGTTAAATTTTATCGTGCATTTGTAAGCTTTGATGGATTAATATTGATAATGATTAATCCCATTCTAACCTCCAAGGATACTATTTAAAATGCAAAGAAGGAACTAAATATCAATATCAATCAATTTAAACATTCGCCGGTTTAAACATTTAAACATTTAAATATCAATCAACATTAAAACATTTAAAATGCAAAGAAGGAAACTATTTCTTACAATATTCAATATCAATCAACATTTAAGAATATTTCAACTTTGATGAATTCATATTGTTTGATATTTAACAATTTAATTGTTTATTCATTCTCCAACTAAATTAACGTCAAGTTCTCCTTCCTATAGTTGCCGTGATCATTGCAAATTTTATGCGAACGCGGCACGAAAATATTAAACATATGAATTCCACAAAATGGGGAATCTCAAATAGGAGAATTCGGAAAAGAAAAACAAATCAAATTGACTTGATCTTTATTATCAACTCATTCCATTAACAAATGATCAATTAATGAAGAATTAAAGTTCAAATTTCTAAATCACCTTTTTTTGAATTTCGGTTCCGGTTCGGTTAACCGGAACCGAACCGACCTAGTTCGGTTAGGAACCGAATCGAACCGAGGCAAATTCGGTTTCGGTTCGGTATCTCAATCTCGGTTCCTTCAGATTCGGTTAACCGGGTATTCGGTTCGGTTCGGAACCGAACCGACCGAATACCCTGCGCTAGATCGAGATTTCACATTTCATTGCAATGTGTTTCGGTCAATCAATTCTTTTATTGATTTTCTGTAATGCGATTAAATCTTGCAATGATTTGCGTGAAATTTGTTATGATTTGATTTTTGAATATCTGTTCTCCAACTTATTCCAGTTCCTTTGGGGGATTTTCAAATCAAATTTTTAGAGATTTTATCGTTCTGTTTACAAATTTTTGATAAAATTTTGTCTTCAAAATCCATTCATCAGTTTTCAAAATTCAATTATTAATGATTTCTGGCTGCCATCCATATTTTCCGACGAACGGAGAGCCGGCAAGTTCCGGCGATGTCGGAGCGGTTGGCGACGGTTGTTGCGGTGAAACAGTGCCTTGTTTTGTGAAACGGCGTGATACTTCCTGAAACGGCTTGCGCCGATATGAAAGTTCAGATATATTTTAATATTTAGGCTCAATATTATGATTTAATAACCGCCAATTATTTCTTTTGAGTAAATATAAAATATGTAAAGTGTTTTGGCCACCTATAATTAATATTTGAAAAGGGCCGTGTTTAAATATTGGGGCCACCATAATTTTTGGGCATAAATTTCCTTTTCTCTATTTATATGTACTCAAAATATTTGCTAAAGAGTCCGGAAGTATTTTTTCAAACAATTAATAGTATTTTTAATTGTTTTGGTTTTTAAGTAATTAATTAAATAATGAATTAAAGCTTTTGTTTTCTACCATTCCAAATAAATCAATTAAAGCATTAACTCACACTTAGCAACAAGCTATAGGGGTAAACGAGGAAGAGACAAGGGAAAGAGGATTCTTTCCGAGTTCGCTAAGGGGAAGAGGATTCTTCCCGATTCCTCCAGAAATGTTGTGGGTCCATCTGCAAAACAGTTTAAGAAGGAAAATCAGCTTCAGTTTGCTTCTTTTGCAAGAAAGATGGACACAAGAAGAATGATTGTGAAGAATATCACGCTTGGCGCGTGAAGAATGGTACATTTTTCACTTATGTTTGTTCAGAAGTTAATTTAGCTTATGTACCTGGACATACTTGGTGGATAGACTCTGGTGCTACTACTCACATAAGTGTGTCCATGCAGGGTTGCCTCCAGTGCTGAAAGCCGATTGATTCTGAAAGATTCATCTATGTGGGCGATGGCAAACAAGTTGAAGTGGAGGCAATAGGCACATTTAGATTATTACTAAAAACTGGTTGTTATTTGGATTTAGAGCAGACATTTGTTGTACCGCCATTTAGACGGAATTTAATTTCTATTTCTGTATTAGACAAATTCGGTTATACTTGTTCATTTAGAAATAGTAAATTTAGTCTTTATCTAAATTCAACTTTGGTTGGCACTGGTTCTCTTTGTTATGGAGATAATCTTTATTTGCTTAATACTATTACTTCATTTAATGAAGCCCTGCATGTGAACTCATGCGGTACAAAGCGTAAATTAATAAGTGAGAGTTCTGCTACAATTTGGCACAAACGTTTGGGTAATATCTCCAAACGGAGAATAGAAAGACTTGTGTCAGATGGAATTCTTACTATTCCCAATATGGCAGACTTTCCAAGTCTGTGTTGAGTGCATTAAGGGGAAGCAAACAAATATTAGGAGATTTGAAGCCAATCGGACTACAGACATCTTAGAACTTATCCATACAGATGTCTGTAGACCGTTTCCTACTACATCTTGGACCGGTCAACGATATTTTATTACGTTCATAGACGATTATTCCCGATATGATTATTTATATTTCATAAGTGAAATATCTCAAGCACAGGATACGTTCAAGAGTTATAAGGCCGAAGCTGAAAATCAACTTGGCAAAAGAATTAAGAACGTCAAATCTGACCGTGGTGGAGAATACTATGGTAGATATGATGGCTCGGGTGAATAACGTCCAGGACCCTTCGCTAGATTTCTTGAGGAATGTGGAATCGTCCCACAGTACACTATGCCTGGTAGTCCTACCATGAATGGTGTTGTTGAATGCCGAAATAGAACCCTCAAGGATATGGTTAGAAGCATGATCAGTCATTCTACTTTGCCAAAATCCCTTCGGGGAGAGGTACTTAAGACCGCAACATACATCCTAAACCGTGTACCTACTAAAGCAACTGCCGTAACCCCTTATGAATTATGGACGGGCAAAACTCCACATCACAGTGATGTAAATAAAAGACAAACACCAAGATCTTTCATTCGTTGTTGTAATTTGACCAGCACTTTGTCGCCCACAGCAAACTCCACATCACATCGATGTAAATTCGCCGACTTCCTAATTCGTTGTTGCGCCATCTCCAAATTTTTGCGAAGCAGCACCAAAGTATCCCCCTCTGGCGAATCAGAGCCACGACATCCGGCAGCGTCGAAGCTGGCAGGGGAACAACGATCAAGACTTGGGGCTCACGCCCATAAAGAGCCGTGAAATGGGACGTCCCCAAACCCTCATGGTGGAAGCAATTTAGAGCAAGCTCCGCCCATGGCAAGAAATTCGCCCACTTTGTCGGCCTATCCGCTGTCAAGGCTCTCAGATATTGCTCCAATCCCCTATTTCGAACCTCGGTCTGTCCATCCGTTTTGGATGATATGCCGTAGAGAAATGCAGCTTTGTGCCGCTCAACCTAAGCATTTCTTCCCACACATTATTACACATTATTCAAGAATATCGGGTCTCTGTCTGAAACGAGCGTCTCGGGGAACCCGTGATGCTTGACCTCCGTCTCAATAAACAAATTTGCAATCTTTAGAGCATTATAACGAACAGGCAATAATGCAAAATGGGCATACTTCGAGAGGCGTTCGACAGCAACCATGACACTAGTGAAGCCCCGAGACGGCGAAAGCCCGGTGATGAAGTCCATCGAGACATCCCCCCAAATTTGAAATGGAATCGGGAGAGGCTGAAGTAACCCCACCGGCCTCTGCGTGGAATATTTAGTCGTCTGGCATTCATAGCAAGAGTCCACAAAAGTTTTAACCTCCTTACGCATCCCTTTCCATAAAAAGAAGAAGCCAACCGTCGAAAAGTTCGATCCACCCCTGGGTGGCCTGCCGCCGGCGAAGCATGATGCTCATGGAAGAGCGTGGACTTGGCCTCCGAATCGCGACTCACATAAATCCTCCGGTTATAATAAATCAAGCCATCCACCAAAGAAATCGCCCCAAATTCAGAGCCGCCCGAAGCTCAATCAAATCCGACGTCGACCCTATTTCACGCTGCAAAATCTCCCAGACATCCGGCACCGGATGACACGCTGCCACCAGAGCCTGCCCGACCTTTTCAGCCTCCGAATGGATCATGGCGGTCGAAGGGACTGCCTCGTCATACACCGCCACTACGTCGCGTCTTAATAACGCGTCAGCCGCCCTATTTGAGGCTTCGATTTTATACTCGATCCGAAACTTGTACTCCTTCAATTTCCATGCATAAAACTTCTGATCCGGGGTCTGAATAATTTCCTGTAGAAGCTCCTCTGATCCCTGCGGGTAACAAATTCTCTGCCCAATAAATATTGCCGCCACTTTTGGACTGCCTCCACAATGGTGTACAATTCTTTGTGGTAAGTCGACGACAATCGCCGTTTGGGACCCAGCTTCTTACTGAAGAAAGCCAATGGATGTCCATCCTGCAGTAGCACCGCCCCGATTCCAAAATCTAATGCATCTGTCTCCAAATAAAACGTGCGCTAGAAATTCGGTAAGCGGAGAACCAGAACAAATGACATCGCCCGTTTCAGATTGTTGAAGCTCTCTTCTGCCGCGGTCGACCATGAAAAACTGTCCTTCTTAAGTAACTCTGTCAGTGGACCTGCAATTGAAGGATAATGCTCAATGAATCGGCGGTAATACCCGGTAAGGCCTAGAAACCCGAGTAACTGCTTCACTGACTTGGGAACCAGCCATGCTATCATCGCCTCAATTTTTGCTGGATCCGCCTTCAGCTGGCCCTCAGTGATCAAGTGACCCAAATACTCCATCGCGGAGCAAGCAAATGTCCACTTTGACAACTTTACATAAAACTGATGGGACTACAGAATCGTCAAAACTTCATGAAGATGGCGGGTATGAGCAGGCAGTGACGGGCTATAAATTAAAATATCATCAAAAAATACTATCACAAACTGACGCAGCAAGGGCCGGAAGATGGCATTCATCGCCGCCTGAAACGTTGACGGAGCATTTGTAAGGCCAAAGGGCATGACTAGGAACTCAAAATGGCCGTCATGAGTCCCAAATGCAGGCTTAAAAACATCCTTATCGTTCATCCGAATTTGATGGTAACCCGACCAGATATCCAGCTTTGTAAAAAATCGGGCTGCCCCTAATTCATCAAACAACTCATCGGTCATCGGTATAGGGAAATTATCCGGAACTGTCGCCCTTTTCAATGCTCTATAGTCGATACAAAATCGGAAGGATCCGTCCTTCTTTCGGATTAACGGTACCGGCGACCAAAAAAGACTCTGACTTGAGCGTATGATCCCTGATTCCAACATCTCCTTCACCTGCTTCTCGATCTCATTATTTTGGAAATAACGGTACCGGTAGGGCTTCATATTGACAGGCTTTGAATTTGGCAGAAGGTGGATGCGGTGATCAAACCAGATGGAAGGCCAAAAACCGCCCCATGCGATTCCAACACACTCCTTAACTCCTCTGGCAGATCTCGTGGAAATGAGGGGGGCACCTCGGATTCCGACGACGCGTCCTGCACCTGCATCAATTCAAATAACTTTGCATCCCCCTGCAGAGTCAGCTGCGAAGAGATCGTACTCATGGCACCAATTTAAGGCACACTTTCTGCCCATGTCGCAGAAACTCCAACGTTCCTTCGATATAATCACTGGTCACTCTGCGCATTTGTTTAAGCCACGCCCGTCCCAATATCACCTCTGGGCCATGCACAGGCAAAATATGCAAGTCAACCAAAAAAACATGTTTTTGAATAACCAAACGAGTCTGAATATTGGCATAAGAACAAAGCAATGACTCACTGTTACCAACATACACTCGGAATGGTCGTATTTGCCGTAGAGGGAGGGCTAATCTTTTCGCCACTGAGGGGTGCAAAAAATTGTGTGAGCTACCAGTGTCCACCAAGATCTTCACCGCCGATGTTCCAACTATCCCACGCAACTCAATAGCATCCTCCCGCTGCCGACCGTCCAAAGCATAGATGTGGGACAAATCGGCCGAAAAGACCGGCTCCACCGCTGCCGACCGTCCAAAGCATATATGTGGGACAAGTCAGCCCCCATGTAGATCAGAAATCTGCCGCTACAAGTGTGACCCGTAACCCACTTCTCCGGGCAATACCAGCATAAACCAAGCCTTGAACGCTCTGCGCGTTGCGCCGCAGTCAGTCGCACCACGGGCAGCTTCGAGTACTCCGAGCCCTTGGAAGCAGGGGCACGTGTCGGCTGGTTCGGCGGAGTGGGGAGCGCCAGAGGCTGCTGTTGCTGTCCCAATTGGCGTTGCTCCCGATTCTGCCAAGACCGACGCTGATATCCTATTGGTGCCGGCGGTTTCTCCGCACAACTGTCATGCTCAATGAAATTTTGGAAATACTGCGGGTCGAAACGACGACGCACGTCCTCAATGAAATCCGACCAACGTGCGTGAGGGTTGTTAGCGCGATAATTAAAAATCCACTCTGACGCCGGCGGGTCAAACAACATAACAACGTAGTGAAGCCTATTCTCTTCCGGCATAAGCAGATGCTCAAAATAGTATTGCACCCTCGCAATCCAGTTAACTACATTGGAACCGTCGAATCGTGGTTGGTGTAATTTACCCTTCCTAGCCTGATCAAATTGCTGGCCATATTGTTGGCGCGTTACAGGATTATCCCAAATCGTCGGTTGGTGACACCCCTGCCCCTCCATTGTCAAATTCGGTGGGTCCCATGTCGACCCCCGACCAACCTGCTAACCTGACCACACCGAGAGCCCTGCACCCGCACTGTGGTTCGGCTGGCACGCCCTAGAGGGGTCCAAGTAAGGGTTAACTCATGATTGCAATGGCGGCTGGAACCCCGCCGTCATAGCTTCCGAAAACAGGGGATGCGACAGCCACGATTGAGAGACGCTCACCGCCGGTGTAAAGATCGGCGGTTGGATAGCAGTCGATGGTGGATCCGGATCCGGTTGGTGTGAGGAATCACAGTCGCCACACGACGATCCGTCGCCTCCAATCACGCCTCTACCCTTCCTAACGAAGCCAGGACATGTTCCATCGCCAACGCCCCTGCGTTGAGCGGTTTGGTGGTGATCGTCGGCAATGGTTCCAAACCCACAATAGTCGGTGGTTCCGTGCGAACAGTACCCAAAAGCGCCATAACACAACTGAGTTCAACAATGAAAGCGCCACTTGTTAGGGAAGAAGTTCCCTAATCGTTGATAAATCCGCGTCGAACGTCGCGGAAGCGATTGTCCGTCGATCAATCCGGCATCGAACTAGGTTTCCTTGCGTTTTGCGCAAGAAAGAAGAGAAGGCTGCGTGAAAATATTTTATTACTTAAGGAATGGGAAATAAAATATACAAAGTATTTATATATCTAAGGACCCTAGGATTGATTCGACCTACGATCCGGGAAAGAATCAACAAAGAAAACCCGGAAAGGAGCTTAACGTTCACTCAACGAATAATTAAATAAAAATATATTGTTTAAAGGAATAATTAAAAATAACAGACTCAAATAACAAATAAGACTTCCCGCTACTCCTCAACGCGACACAAACTCGGCGTAGCGCGACGGACGTTTGGATTGGCGTCGCGCTGATCGCTCGCGCCTCGTTGGCTCTCTCTGCGTCTTCTCACTCAGCTCCGATGTATCGGCGTCCAAGCTAGCCTCTTGCTCAAGGTTTCTGTCACCTAGTCTTGCCGAGGGTTGACCCGTAACAGATTGCCTTTAGTTCGACGTTGTATCTAGTGTTTGGGCAGAAGAAGGCATGGATTCTGTTGCCGGTTGGTGCACTTACATGTCTTCCCATTTCTTCATTCGTGTTGTTGCAGTTTCCACTTCTCAGAGATGTCATTTCTACCACTTATTTATGGTCGTGGCATTTTCGGCAAACAGAGTGATCGTCCATTTCACTAACTTCACTTAAATATACATATCACGCTCGCTTTGCATGATTTTGTTGTTGTTTTTCTAAAATTTAAAGTATCTAAACCGAACCTCTATTGGGTGAAGGAGAAGCCATGAATTTTATGTTATTGCATGTTACGGGTGCAATCTTATACAGTTGCCGGTCGTTATTTTATTAATTCATGCATTTATGTGACTTTGATCAGTTGTAGAAAATCAGACGCTTGGTATTTCTTTTCATGTGTTTACGTGACTTTGAGTTGGTGAAAATCAGGTATTAAGCAATTTATTTTCTTATAATATCAAGATGAATACATTAATTACATTAACATTAAATTAAGGTGAATTTGCAAATTAAACATTTATGACTCTGCTTCTAAACTAAAAAACACATATGAGGAGTGTTATATTGCTAACTCATAACTTAATTGCTAACTACAACTAAATAATAGCCATTAGATATTCAAATTAAGAGCTTAGATCATTAATCCCTAAATAAACGTCAATAAGGCCATAGGATTAATTCCAAAAACTTTAAATTCATATAACATATTAATGTCAATTAACTATATGTTTAGTTATAACTAACTTTTAAAAGAAATCCCAAAACTTTAAATTCATATAACATATATCAAATTAAAGATAATTTCATAAGGATTCCAACGATATCCAACATGCATATATTCCGACGTCAAAATTTGAAAAAAAATTCAAAATTTTTTAATTTTTTTCGTACAAGCAGAAATATTAACATACCATATAAAATATGTCAATATAATACATGTAGAATGTCACTCTAAGTAATGGGTTAACATTCTTAAAGCATCGTGTTTACATTCTCAAAGCATTGTGTTGATATTTTTGAAACACTATATTGACATTTTCATCCAAAACCCTAATTTGGAGTTTTTTTTATCTTTTTTTATTTTATTAATAAAAACGAAAATTACACGTGACAAATTGTAGACCACACATTTATCTAATTAGTTGTAGTTAGCAATTAAATGATGAGTTAACAATTGATCATTCCCCTATGAATTAGTGCGTTAGCTATATTTTTTTAATATAAATATCATGCTTGCTGTGAATTATATGTCGAGATCTCTAGCAAAGACTAACAAAGTGAGCTTCTTCTAGGAAAAAAAATGATAACATAAATGGTGCATCTCTGTTTACATTAACCAACAACAAAATTATTTTAGTTCTGTCCTTCTTTAATACTTCAATATTGCCAATTTCAACCACCTCCCGCCCTTCTCCTATCTTTCTCAGAATCTCTAGCTCTTCCTCCTTTCCCTTCAATGGCGATTTCCCGGTGAGCATCTCATGCACAGTATAATATAGGAATCTATAGACCTTGAATTCCCTCGACATCAATACATAATAGTTTTAAATATATTTCTTTATTTAGTTATAATTGTTTGGAAGCATGCACAAAGGAAATAGAAAAGGAGAGAGAAAACAAAGGAGTAGTGCACAAAAAATATCCAAAAACAAATTGTAATAAATTTAATTAAATAGCACAAAAAATGGGAATCGGAAAATAAAATAAATGGTAAAAACGATAAAAATTGAAAAAAAAAAGTGATAAATGATCAAAAGCAGGCGAGTTGAGTAAAGAAGTGCGGTATCAACCATGCGGCCATGTGCTTGTAGCTTTGTTGAGTCATGTGGATGCCGTCCCAACTTATATGTCGATCAACATCTTCACATACACTAACATTAGCTCCTCCACACATTCTTCCTAAATTAAAGTTGTATTTCCCTCCTATTCCGCAGCAGGCCCGCTCTACCTCATATCCACTATCTATTCCCGTTTGGAGGAGATCTAGGTAAGCATTGTAATAGTCGCCGTAGACTATGACAGTATTGGGATTCTCTAGTTTGAGTTTGAGGATGGCTTCTTGCAGAAGCTCGTTGTGGTACTTCGCAAATTCATTCAACTCTGTCACGCAACTTTGGTTGTTAAGGGGTGCGCCTTGGAATGCTGTTTTGTATATCGGAAGGCAACCTATCGGAAAGTTTCCGGGAACAACCAATCTTCTTGCACCCATCTTTACGGCTCTCTGCAACATTAATCATATTCATAACTTTCAATACCATAACTAAATAGCAAATTAAAGCGTAACTTTTCTACTTTAATTGATTAAAATATTGATTAAATTTGTTTGTATTTTTTACAATATATCTTCAATGATTTTCGATTGTCATATAGAACAATGTAAATTTTTGGACAAGAAATATTAATCAGGAATTGTAAAAGGTAGAAAAGTGATGATTTAATTTAATATTTTTGTAAAATGACAAGTTTCTCTAATTGATTCATGGCAATATATCAACTCACCTTAGTTCCATTAATCACAGCTTCAACCACTTGAGGAACCATGCTTTTCAATTCCTCCATTTGTTTCCTTTGAAAGATGGCATAGTTGTAATCGTTCCCACCAGTTTCTCCCACCATGAACAAAGCACTTCGGAGTTTCTTGAAACGATCTATATATACTCACCAAACCAAATACTCCATATTAATTATTCTACTACATATATATAGAGTGGATAGTAAAACAGAGGGTATATATGATTTACCTATCTCATCAAGGCTGGTGGAATTGAAGTAGGAGTCCATCCAATCCAATTGAACGCCAAGAGAACTATTTGTCACCGGATTCGTTACGTTGTGAGCAGCCAACGCCTCAGACGACAACGCGGTCGAACCAGCCACCGCAAAGTTGACTCCATTCCCGAACCAAGTCCCCTTGTGTTTATACGGTGGGAGCAAAGGAAGCCCAGCGGACATTGCTGTTCATCATATATTCACAATTGTGATTGTAAAATTAAAAGGATCTATAGTAACTAACTAAAACAAATTAGTATTAATCTTACCAATATAGTCTATCATTAAAAGGCCATTGGAGCAACGCCCTGTAGCTTCCTCAAAGAACGTTTGGCCGTACGGCAGCCTCGCGAAGTTTGTGGAGGCCCCGATTGGGTACTCTTTGATCAAATTTCCTACATCACTCATTGAATCTCCAAGTTGATAGATTTCATTGAAGTGACAATACTCCAAAACATTAGGAACAGCGCCAACACAAAAAATCAAACCAAGAACAACCAACACAGTGAATATTGTATTAAACGCCATCGACAAAAACCTAAATCTTAGCTCACAGCAAAAGACAAACACCATGTAGCTAGTATATATAATATGCTCTAAACTCACAACAAAAGACAAACACCAATGACCAATATAGCTAGTATATATAAGATGCTCATCCAATTCGACTTTTGAAAGGATTAGCAATTGATATATTTGGATTTTTTAAATTATGCTACTAAGTATATACTAATTTTATGTTGAAGATAATTAATCGTGTATATTAATATTATTTTTATGCGTATTACAAGGGATTACGTCTAAAGGAGTACATGTAAAAGTAATGTAAATAGGAAAATAAACATATTAGTATTATTTTTATTTAATTTTAATATTTTCTTTTAAAACAAGGTTAATTACTTGTTAGATGCTACTAAATCTATTTTTTTGTCAAGGATGAATTTAATTAGAATAAACATATTTGGTACTCCGTCAAACCGTCAAATAGAACTCGAATTGAACTATAATTCTATTTTGACTCTAATTTAAATACTAGTTAAAGCATATCTCTAATAAACTAGTAGATTATATTTCTAACAACAAATCAAACAACTAAACCAATAATATAAATACCAAAGAGAACAAAGCGACCGAAAGAAAAACAGCATGGGCGATCCAGATGAGAATATCTCTCAACAAAGGCAGCCTATTCCACCCAAGCCTCATCATGTAAAATGGAAAGGTATGATTAAATTAAATGATAAATAAGTTTTAATTAACATCTTATTCACATGTGTTTGATCTTGATCATGTAGGTTATGAAGACAATTCAGTTTTAGAACCAAGCGGAAACAAGTGTTTCTTGTGCAAACTGGATGTTGTATACACGGCTGGAGGAGGAATGACGTACGAGCACCCAAATCTGCCGGCTGTTGCTGTTCTTCCATGCGGACATATATTTCATGACCATTGCTTGCAACAAATCACACCGCCACAAGACTCCAAAACTCCTCCTTGCATACCTTGTTCCCTTGGTGAAACTTAATACAATTTTATTAATTTGGAGGCAAAATTCGAATTTTTTTGTTATTTAGAGCTAGGGTTTTTATGTCCCATTATATTCTTGTGAATATTTTGATATGTAAAGAAGGAGAAAAGTTGAAGTGTCTATACAATTATCTTTTGATAGTATTAGATTTGTATTTGATAATTGCTTTGGAGATCAAATTGATCTGTTTAACTTCACTTTTCGTTCATTGCCTCCCTCCTTGCTTGGCCTTGATGTAGTTCCAACATGACTTGGATGCTAAGAAAGTTATTTTTTATTTTTATTTATTTCCTAGTTAGTAGAATTAGTAGATGGAAAAATATTAATTGTTTTTCCTTCTACCAAATTAGGACTTTTATTTATTTATTTGTTTATATCCTTTAAGTTTTATTTTTTTTCATTAATGTTGGATTTCCAAAAGTTTTAGGGTTTTTAAGTCCCATTATATTCTTGTGAATATTTAGATACTCGTGAAAAAAGGAGAAAAGTAGAGTCTATTAGTATTAGATTTCTATTTGATAATTGCTTTGAAGACAAATTTAGATCTGTTTGACTCCACTTTCCGTTCATTGACTAATTGTTATCCCATCCTTAGCTTACATTAATATAAATCATAACTGAACAAAAGAAATTATTTACTCTGGTATGAGTATTATATTGTTTCGCAGCCATCAACAAAAAAATTATTTATTCTAGTATGGTGGGGTTCGGTTCGCAAGATAAAATAATACCAAAATACAATCTAGGATTGAGTTATAAGATTATTTTAGTCATAGGGGGTTAGCTATGACTAATTATCCAATGATTATCCATCTATGATTGAGTTGTGGGGTTGAATCTCATGAACCAAACACACAACAAATTTAATCCCGGATACTATCTTGCAAACCGAACACCTATGAGTATTATATTGTTTCACAGCTTAAAACATGACGTTGTTTTAGTTAACGTTTCATAATGCCAACATATTTTAGATTACACATTTGATAATTAAAAATGTTTTCTAATAAGAATAGTAGTAATAATAAAATATGTAATCATATAATAAAAATTTATTCTTCAAATTTATGTCAAATTAAACACCAAAATATATATGTATGTATGGGGTCACGTTAAAATGCATATAGTATTTAATCCACAACTAAGACCAATCCTACAACATTAGATCTTAGAATTAATGGATGAGATTTAAAGCTCACGAAATTCAATAAATAGTGGATAAAATATCAACAAAAGGGTAAAATAATCAATCTGTTCTAACATAATAATTTTCACGATTTTTTTACATCAACATAGTATATTACAAGTATCAACACAGTGATATGAGAATCTCAACTCAAGTACCAGAAAATATCAACATAGTTTTATTGATATTGTACGTGCATTATATTGAGATTGTTTAATGCATTTATCGATAAAAAATCTGTTTATCAACATATACGAAAATTGAAATAAAAATTATAAAATTTAATCATCCGATCATTGTTGGAACATATGCAATTGAGATCACGTTAGAATCCTTATGAAATTACATTTAATTTTTATGAAAAAATAATTTAAATAGAGAGTGTTATGTAAATTTAAAATGTTAAGATGATTGTGAGGAGAGAGAAAGAAAGTGGTTAATTTTAACTACCATATACTCTCTCCGTCCACAAACAATAGATCACTTTTGTCATTTTGGGACGTCTACAAAAAATAGACCACTTTCTTAAAATGAAAAGTTTATCTCTCATACTTTTCCCACTTTTTCTTCCCTCTCTCATACTTTACTCACTTTTTCTCCCTATCTCTCTTACTTTACCTACTTTTTTTTCCCTCTCTCTGTTACTTTACCAATTCTACATTAAAACCCGTGCCATACACAAAGTGATCTATTTTTCGTGGACGGATGAAGTATAAGAATTGACATTAATACTCTTTAAGTTTATTTAATACTCTCCTAATCTAGTGGCTAAGATTTAGTTTTAATTTAGGATGAGTAACTAGTTAGCAATTGATCATAACCCTGTATATACATATTTGCAAGAGTCCATAATTACACTGGGTGCAGTGTTTTAATCCCCAAACTGAGTTAAGATATCTTCGAAAAGTAATTAAATTTCCTAAACAAACTCGCCTTCGTTCCAATCAGACAGTGTCACTCGCACCCATGGATTGGGCTCACCACTAGCGGAATGATTGGCTCGAAGCGGTATTCTTTGTGCATTTGGAGGCCAAGCTCGTGTTGGACTCAACGCCATCCGCCCACTTGTTGACGTAACGGACCTTTTCCCATGTCAAGACATACATGAAAGGCTTGTTGTTGTCTTGTTGGTAGATTCGAGACATACTTGAGACATTGTGTTCTAATAATCGATTGCAACAATAGTTTGATATTGAGCATAAAATTTCTTGTAGGTCCGTACGGGAGTTCCATCGGGCCAAGCAAATTATATGTCTCAGCCACCTTCTCCCAAAAGGTCTTTGTCTTTTGTTGATTTCCAACGACATGATCTTTCAAAGTGTCGATCCACACTTCAAATAATTTCTTTTGTTGTTTGTTGCCGATAAAAGGAAATGACTCAACTATAATGGGACGGCCGAAAAAGGAATAGGACTCAACCATAGTCGAAAGGAATGAATAATAATGTCTTAGGGATGGTATGCTGAAAATCACGTTTCAAGCAGTTTGCACGATTAGAAATGTTTGTATACAGTAAACTCTACAATTCATTTTTACCCAAGGTGAGAAGAAATAACTTTATCACATTGTTATTTGCTTATGAATTTAAAAGATGTTTGATTTGCATTTAAATGCATGAAAAAGAACTATGTTAATTCTTTTGCATAGTAGATTAGTTGTGGACGATGTTCACAAGACAGTCGATTCTTTGTAGAAGAGTTGTATTTCACAACCTGAACAGGCATTGGCTACTTATGGTGGAAAGTTGCAGTGTCGGTCTGAAGTTTTCTCACCTTTAGTAAATAAATAACAGTAATATGGTATATCAATGAACGGAGCTAAGATTGAGATAAGTTTGTAATACCCCGCTCATATTAACGTCATTAAATGTGTATAGAGTAAATAATTATATTAAAGCAAGTAGTATTTTAAACTCCTATGTTTCGTTGTATTAAAATCCTTGATGGGTTTTAATTGATAGTTAAGTGCCAATGTGAAACTAATTTTGATGAAGGACTTTGATGTGCAAGAAGATACATAAAAGGATAAAATAATTGTCCATGTACATTTATAAATAAGATGGTTATTAAATATCCATTTACAGAATATAGTTATTCTCTTCAAATGAGAAATGTACTAATTGTATCTAATTTATGATGTTACAAAAATGCGCTAAAGCTTCTTTGCAAAGCTAGTATCCTATCTTCAGGAAACCCAACTTCCTACAAATGATAGGACAAGTTAGAAACGACAGTGTAATAATAATGTAGTAACAAAAATAACTTCTACCATCTTTAACCATAGTCATCATGTGAATAGTGCAACACTATTCACTGAAAACGACTCGAAGCCATTACACAGGTATATATATCACTTTTATTAATTAAAGTGTATATATATATATGTGTGTGTGGGGGAGTGTTATATTGCTAACTCCACATCTATTTGCTAACTACAACTTAATTTGATGCATTAGATTATTAAATATAGGGTCAAGATTTGTTAGAAAATAATATCAATGCTAAGGGTAAATAAAATGACAGGGGTATAATTGTCCATCTCAACAATAATGTAGTTGAAGAGTTAATTGAAGGTAATTAATTATTTTACTTCCCAAGAAAAATTACTCTCGACGTTCCATCTTCATCTCTATAGATTCTTCCAAAAAACATGAAATCGGTTCAAAATTCTGGCGATTGAAGTTCGAAATCCGAGCGATTTAAGTTCGACTTTGCATTGAGTGTTCGAAACTGATGAAGAAAACGATGGAGAAAGGAAAGAGGAAGAGGAACTCGACGGAGGAAGAACCGGATAAAGGTAAATGCATGTTTAATTATTCTTTGAATTCGACTAGAAAACGTTTTATAGATTAATGTTTTGAGAATGAGAAGTTTGTAATATAAGTATTTTGTTTGATTTCTTCGATTTCAGTTTTGAGAATAATGAAGTTTGATTTCGTTGTGAATATGCTGATATTTCTGTGCTCCTAGGTCTGATTTTGTTGTGAATAAGTTATAGGTTCTTTAGTTTCTGGATAAACATATATTGATATAGATTTCTAGATTTGTTCTTCTTCTAGCTTAATTTATGTTGTTCTAGCTTGAATCAATGTTGATATTTCTGTGCTCCTTCGATTTCTGGAAATTTGTTTAAAATCTCAACGCTATGCAACGTGAGCTTTGTTTGTTGTCTACATTTAAATGATTTCACTTATTTTTGTATGTTTGGGGACTGATCATCACATTTAAGCTCTATATCAACAATTGGATGTAGTTGATGCTATGCAATGAACTGAAATAGTATAGATCTTGGAGAAGAATGCATGTTGAAATCTTATATTTCTGTTTTTTTGAACTAAATGGACATTATGACAATTATACTTCGATTTTAAGTAAAGGTAATGTGTCTGTATTGACATTATATGTGTCTGTATTGACATTACATGGAATTTTGTATTGTACATAATAAATTGACATTTTAGTTAAACTATATTGAGCTAAAAATATGTCTGCATTGACATTGAGTTTTGATTTCTGGAAATTTTTTTAAAATCTCAACGCTCTGCAACGTCAGCTTTGTTTGTTGTCTACATTTAAATGATTTCACTTATTTTTGTATATTTGGGGACTGATCATCACATTTAAGCTCTATATCAACAATTAGATGTAGTTATGCTATGCAATGAACTGAAATAGTATAGATCTTGGAGAAGAATGCATGTTGAAACCTTATATTTCTGTTTTTTAAAACTAAACGGACATTTTAGAAATTATACTTTGATTTTGAGTAAAGGTAAATGTGTATGCATTGACATTATATGGGCTTATGTTTTGTATACAGTAAATTGACATTTTAGTTTAACTAGATTGAGCTAAATATATGTCTGCATTGACATTGAGTTTTGATTTCTGGAAATTTTTTTAAAATCTCAACGCTCTGCAACGTCAGCTTTGTTTGTTGTCTACATTTAAATGATTTCACTTATTTTTGTATATTTGGGGACTGATCATCACATTTAAGCTCTATATCAACAATTAGATGTAGTTATGCTATGCAATGAACTGAAATAGTATAGATCTTGGAGAAGAATGCATGTTGAAACCTTATATTTCTGTTTTTTAAAACTAAACGGACATTTTAGAAATTATACTTTGATTTTGAGTAAAGGTAAATGTGTATGCATTGACATTATATGGGCTTATGTTTTGTATACAGTAAATTGACATTTTAGTTTAACTAGATTGAGCTAAATATATGTCTGTGTTGACATTGAGTGCATTGTAGGTAAGAATGCAAAAAAGGGTTTGCTTAGAATAAAGTACACGAATGAAACAGAGGAAGTATCAGAAGAAGAAACAGAGGAAGTACCAGAAGAAGCAGAAGAGATGGAAGAAAAAATAGAGTTGAACAAGTTGTTGGTCAAAAGAACACCGAGGGATTTTGTCAAAACATTAAAATTACTGAATGAGGAACAAAAGGAAGGAGTAAGAAGGATAGGTTTTGGAACTTTGTTAGATTACAGTTTGTGTTCTGTTCCTAATGCATTGGCCTATTGGATTCTTGACAACTTTAATCCATATAGCCGTGAGTTGAAGCTGCAAAGTGGGAAACGTATACGCATAGTAGATAGGGATGTGGAGTTGACTATGGGCTTTCCTAGGGGTTCTATTAATGTTGAACGTATTGACAAACAAGATGATACGACCTTTATGGATGAAATTGCAGAGATGCTTAAAGTCCCAAAGGGGAACATTTCACCTAAAAAGTTTGAAACACTTATGTTAAAGGATAAAACAGGTGGGGTTTGGTTCCAGAAACTATTCTTGATAATGATGGAGTCTGTACTTATAGAGACGTCAGCGTGTGGTAGTTTGAAGCCTAAAATCTTGCATTTCACTGAAGACGTGGATAATGTGGCAGACATAAACTGGTGTGGGTATCTGTTGTCAGTGTTATCGAAAACACATATATATTGGTCGAAGAACAAAACAAAAGCTTTCAGTGGGCCTTTGCATTTCATGGTTGTAAGTACTAAATGCCCTACATTGATATTTTCAACAGATGGTATTGATATTTATAATGCAGTGAGTTGACATTTATTTTAACATTATTTTTTTTCATTTCTGCAGTTATTCTATGTGGACCGAGTTGTCCACTTGAAAAGAACTGTTGAACGTCAATATCCAACCTGGATGGGTTGGACTGATGTACTACTAAAGAAAAGGCAAGAAGAAGAATTAAAGGCTGGTAAATTTGGTATGGGATTTCCAGTGCCACCGTTTGAAGTACCCTTGCATATAACAAATGAACCACATCAAGATAATGTTGGCAAGGTAAGTAAGATTCAGAAGAAACAGAAACATAATGGTGAAGGGATGTCACAAAGCCCTGAAGCGAAGTTTGTGAACGATGTTATGAATGCTTCGAAGATATTGACAGATGCTACTACAAGTTTGATAAATTTATTGAAGCAGGCACCAAATGAAATACGGAGGAAAGACTGCTTCAAAATAATTTGTGATGTAGCAAGAAAAGCAACTGGGAATGATAATCCAGGACTTGATGCTATCGTGGATCCTATTTCATCTTTATCACAGTCAATGCCTGAAGAAAACTACATTAACAATGACTGGAATGATGCATTGGAATCCTTACAGAAAGCAACACAGGAACGAGAGTTACTACACAACAGAAATGAATTTCCAAGCTTCAGTCTAGGTTTATCTGATAATGAAGTAAGTCAACTTTTCTTTAACTACTACTAGGTCCATTTTGTTACTTTGTGATTTAATTATTGATTTGGTTTGTGAAAATTCTTAGGAAGAAAATGATCCACACATTTATAATCAAGAACGTGAGCCTATACCTCTTGGTGATGATAGTGTGAGGAATAAGACAAAAAGTGATGGTGAAGTAACTCCGGAAAAGGTTAAAGCACTATTTTCATTTATATGATATATACTTCTTAGTGACATTATTAATGCATATTACTGATATTTTTCATGCATACTATGTTCTTATATGCATGCTAAGACCAATGAAGAGAATGTGCATGAGAAAACATTGGAAATGCCCAACAACAATGATGATGATATGAACACAGTTGAAGTGCCCATCAATATCAATGTGACAAAGAAATTAACTATTAAAACAATAATTTAATATAGAGTTCTATTGATATGATTAGATGCTATTGAGTCTAATGATATAAATCAAATTATAAATAATACAATGCAGGCTATAATTAATGAGGTCATCCAACAGATTGATTTCGAAGATTCAATATCATGTTCAGCTGTTGAAGTATTGATGGAGGCAGGTCCAGGATGTCTTGATTTGACTCCTGGTGAACTGGAAAAATTTTGTGGATCTGACAAGGGGAAACGTAAGGTAAATAAAGCTACAACCGAAGAATCAGCAATACAGAGTGAATGTCTAACAACAAATGCTCAAATACAGGTTTTGTATCAAATAACATATATTAATTTAATATATTTGACATGTTAGGATGCTAATATAT